>NC_041392.1:165286586-165315940 GCF_002162155.2 Triticum dicoccoides
CACGTTGCCTGCTACCTGCTCGTCGAGCCACGCACCTCTGGACGGCCTCCATCGTTGCCATCATCGTCTCCTTCACCGCCGGCCGTCGTGGATCCCCATCGCCGCCCCATCGACCACAGCGCGTCCCCGAGCTCGCCGTCAAGCCCATCGAGATCGCCGTGAGCTGCTCCTCCTCCTCCCCCTCTCTGTTCTTGCCCTCGCACACCGCAGCCGTATCCCCGCTCGCGCCCGAACACCGGCCGCCGCCGCGAGTTTCGCTCCGGCGAGCTCCGCCGCCCCCGCAGCCTCCCGACTGCTCCACTAGATGCGCGCGAGCACCAGCTCCTCGGGGATGGCCTCCGCCACCCAAATGGTCACCGGAACGGCGATCTTGAGCCCCTCCACCGCGTTCGGCCTCGCCGGCGGCTAAACGCCGGTGGGGTTGACTGCGTCTAACCCCCCCCCCTAGTTGACCCAGGTTTGACCCATGTGGGTCAGTGACAGATGGGCCCCGGCGCCCCCTAATTTGTAGTTAGGATTAATTAACCCTCTGTTAATTAACCATGACACTGACGTGTGGCCCCCACACGTCAGAATTGACCTGGACAGCCACGTTGACCCGCTAATGTAGTGATGACGTCATGCTGACGCAGTTATTCTTTTTCTGGAATTTTTTTAAACAGGAAATTCCAGAAAATGTTCAAAAATTCAAAAATTCATATGAATTCAACCGTAGCTCAGATTGAAATAAATTATATATGAAAAATTATCAGAAAAATTCAATCTATCCATCTGTACTAGTTTCATCCATGGAAAACCAACCTATACATGGTGTATATATGAAAACTTATTAATGGCATATTTAAGAGCTTATTTTGGAGTTGCATTTGAACCCTTGGTTCAAATGGACCTCAACTAAATAAATGCTAGATGCATTAACTCAAACAACATCACATACTCATGCCATGTTCATGCATCATATTGTTGCATATGCTTGTGTTTGATTTTCCGACACCGTTCCTTCCCGATAGGTCCTGCTCCGGAGAGTGTTCGAGAGTACATGTCTGAGGAGCAGTGCCCCCTGTTGATCTACCAGGCAAGCAAACCCCCCTTGTTCATTCCGATAAAATCCTACTCTCTCGCTCCTGCTCTCATTTATTGCATTAGGACAACAACGATTCAACTGCTACTTTATGCTACGATAGTTGAACCCATTCCTCTGCATGACCTGTCATTGCCACAGTAAATAGTTGAAACCCACTAGCATGTGTAGGAGTTGTTTGAGCCATTTTGTGCTTCTACCATGCCATGCCTGCTATTGCTTAGAGTTGTGTCAGGTCTGATTCATCGGGAATGAATTGGAGTGTTATGATATGTTTTGGTGCTGAGAGTTAAGCGTGTGAACACGATTTGGTAAAGGTAACGGTGAGAGGCCATGTAGGAGTACATGGTGGGTTGTCTCATTGGGACCGTCCTTAAGAACTAAGTTCTGTGCAAGTTGTCCAATGACTAGCTACTACCACACATTGGGCTTCGGGCGCTCCAAGCTCTCTCGGCTTATTAACCGCCTTGATCTCTGTCCAGGAGTTGCAAATAGTTTTGGTGTTTGTAGGTAGTGCTATTTTTCTACCGAGTGGCACCCGGCAGGGTGGGCTCGGGACAGACTAGGCACAGGTGGCACGATGTACCAAGTGGCACCCGGATGGTGGGCTTGGGAACCCTACTCACATCGTTTGGGGCCGTGAGCGACACCCCGGCCGAATCTCCTTGCGGATGGAACCCAAATAGGTGATAAACCTGGATTAGAGTCTTGCGTGGTTAGTCAGGTCGTGGCCGACACCCTCGCCAGGCTTCCTCTTGAAGGTTGCCGAGATACATGACGGGTGAGGGAGTCCTGGATTAGGGGGTGTTCGGGTAGCCGGACTATACCTTCAGCCGGACTCCAGGACTATGAAGATACAAGATTGAAGACTTCGTCCCGTGTCCGGATGGGACTTTCCTTGGCGTGGAAGGCAAGCTTGGCGATGCGGATATTCAAGATCTCCTACCATTGTAACCGACTCTGTGTAACCCTAACCCTATCCGGTGTCTATATAAACCGGAGGGTTGTAGTCCGTAGGCAATCAACTCCATATACAACAACCATACCATAGGCTAGCTTCTAGGGTTTAGCCTCCTTGATCTCGTGGTAGATCTACTCTTGTACTACCCATATCATCAATATTAATCAAGCAGGAGTAGGGTATTACCTCCATCGAGAGGGCCCGAACCTGGGTAAAAAACATCGTGTCCCTTGTCTCATGTTACCATCCGGCCTAGACGCACAGTTCGGGACCCCCTACCCGAGATCCGCCGGTTTTGACACCGACAACGGGTATATGGTGATAATTGGTGAGAGCGTGTGTGATGAAGTACACCCTTGCAGGGTTATCATGATCTATTCGAATAGCCGTGTCCTCGGTTATGGACTTCTTGGATGCTTACGTGGTACCTAGACAACTTAAAGTGGATACTCTAAAATGCTCAAGACAAGTGTGAGTGCTATGGATGTCCTTCTCGTAGGAGAGACGGGGATGAATCCATAGTAGTGTATTGATGTGGTGATTAGTGGACTCGTGTGCGCTGCCTCACCTCAAAGAAGTTTCTCATTGTCGTAGAACAGGATAGCCACTGAGTCAAAGCTGGCTTGCTGCAACTAAACCCGACATTACCTTCTTGATACAAATGCATGTATGATAGGATCTGACATAAGTCTTGCTGAGTACCTTCGTACTCACGTTTGCTTTATTTATGTTTTGCAGATGAGACATCTGTCTCACTAGTAGTACCGCTTGGACTTCGACGAATAGCTTGTTACCTCAGCTACGATCTTGTACCTTGGAGGAACTTGTAGATAGTCAGTCTTCTCGGCCTTTTTCTTTTGTAGTTGTCTGTACTCATACATGTAGTGCTTTCATTGCTTGTATGCTCTGAATGATGGGTCATGGGACCCCTGTTTGTATTTATGCTATGTGGCTCTTCTGAGCCTTTATCTATATGAGTTGCATTATGTTGTGATGCCATGTTGTACATCACATACTTGCATGTTATGCGTACGTGTGACGTGTATTGCTATGTGTGGGATCCGACAATCTAGTTGTTTGTCCTTGGCAGCCTCTCTTATGGGGAAATGTAGTCTAGTGCTTCCTTGAGCCATAGTAGTCCGCTACAGCCCGGTTCACCGGAGTCCTGCTAGCCCAGCACTACTGCTCAGAACACTTGACTGGCCGGCATGTGTTCCACTTCGTTCCTATGTCTGTCCTTTCTGGGAAATGTCACGCGGTGACTTCCAGAGTCCTGTTAGCCCAGTGCTACAGCCCGGATTCATATGTTGTTGACCGACATGCTCGATGTGATTCATGTATGCATGTCTCCATAGGTCTGTGCCGCTTTGGGTTCACCACTAGCCATGTCGGCCCGGGTTCTCTGTCATACGGATGCTAGCGACACTATCATATATGTGAGCCAAAAGGCGTAAACGGTTTTGGGCCATGGTAAGGCGACACCCGTGGGGATACCGTGCGTGAGGCCACAAAGTGATATGAGGTGTTACATGCTAGATTGGTGTGACTTAGAATCGGGGTCCCGACAAGTTCCCTCTCGGAGGGGGAAATCATCGCCATTGTCATCACCAACGCTCCTCTCATCGGGAGAGGGCAATCTCCATCAACATCTTCATCAGCACCATCTCCTTTCAAAACCCTAGTTCATCTCTTGTATCCAATTCTTGTCTCCAAGTACGGGATTGGTGCTAGTAGGTTGCTAGTAGTGTTAATTACTCCTTGCAGTTGATGCTAGTTGGTTTAATTGGTGGAAGATCATATGTTCAGATCCTATATGCATATTAATACCCCTCTGATTATGAACACGTTTATGCTTTGTGAGTAGTTACTTTTGTTCCTGAGGACATGGGATAAGTCTTGCTATTATTAGTCATGTGAATTTGGTATTCGTTCGATATTTTGATATGATGTATGTTGTCTCTCCTCCGGTGGTGTTATGTGAACGTCGACTACATGACACTTCACCAATGTTTGGGCCTAGAGGAAGGCATTGGGGAGTAATAAGTAGATGATGGGTTGCTAGAGTGACAGAAGCTTAAACCCTAGTTTATGCGTTGCTTCTTAAGGGGCTGATTTGGATCCATATGTTTCATGCTATGGTTAGGTTTACCTTAATACTTTTGTTGTAGTTGCGGATGCTTGCAATATAGGTTAATCATAAGTGGTATGCTTGTCCGAGTAAGGGCAGTACCCAAGCACCGGTCCACCCACATACCAGATTATCAAAGTACCGAACGCGAATCATATGAGCATGATGAAAACTAGCTTGACGATATTCCCATGTGTCCTCGGGAGCGCTTTTCTCTATATAAGAGTTTGTCCAGGCTTGTCCTTTGCTACAAAAAGGATTGGGCCACCTTGCTGCACTTTATTTAATTTTGTTACTTGTTGCTCGTTACAACTTATTCTATCACAAAACTATTTGTTACCACTTATTTCAGTACTTGCAGAGAATACCTTGCTGGAAACCGCTTATCATTTCCTTCCGCTCCTCGTTGGGTTCGACACTCTTACTTATCGAAAGGACTACGATAGATCCCCTATACTTATGGGTCATCAAGACTCTTTTCTGGCGCCGTTTCCGGGGAGTGAAGCGCCTTTGGTAGGTGGAATTTGGTAAGGAAAAATTTATATAGTGTGCTGAAATTTACTGTCACTTGTTATTATGGAAAGTAATCCTCTGAGGGGCTTGTTCGGGGTATATTCACCCCGACCAGTAGAGCAAAGAGTTGCTCCTCAACCTACTGAACCTACTGAAAATGAAAATGACTGCTTTGAAATTCCTTCGGGTATGATAGAAAAACTGCTAGCTAATCCCTTTTTAGGAGATGGAACAAAACATCCTCATGAGCATCTAATATATCTGGATGAAGTTTGTGGACTATTTAAGCTTGTAGGTGTACCCAGAGATGTTGTTAAGAAGAAGGTCTTCCCTTTATCTTTGAAGGGAGACACATCGACATGGTATAGGCTATGTGATGATATGGGGTCTTGGAATTACAAACGATTGAAACTGGAATTTCATCAGAAGTTTTATCCTATGCATCTAGTTCATCGTGATCACAATTACATATATAATTTTTGGCCTCGTGAAGGAGAAAGCATTGCTCAAGCTTGGGGGGCTTAAATCAATGTTATATTCGTGCCCCAATCATGAGCTCTCGAGAAAAATGATTATTCAAAATTTCTATGCTCGGCTTTCTGATAAAAATCGCACCATGCTTGACACTTCTTGTGATGGCCCTTTTATGATGAAGACTATTGAATTCAAATGGGATTTATTGGAAAGAATTAAACACAACTATAAATATTGGGACCTAAACAAAGGTAAGGAGTTAGGTATAACACCTAGTTTTGATTGTGTTAAATCTTTTATGGATACCGATATTTTTCGTAAATTTAGCACTAAATATGGACTTGACTCTGAGATAGTAGCTTCATTCTGTGAATCTTTTGCTACTTATGTTGATCTCCCCAAGGAGAAGTGGTTTAAATATCATCCTCCCATAGAAGTAAAAGTAGCTGCACCTATTAAAGTTGAAGAAAAGATTGTCACTTATAATGATCCTATTGTTCCTACTTCTTATGTTGAGAAACCACCTTTCCCTGTTAGGATAAAGGATCATGCTAAAGCTTCAACTGTAGTTCGTAAAAGCAATATTAAAATATATACACCTCCTGAGCAAGTTAAAGTTGAACCTAATATTGCTATTGTTAAAGATATCTTGTCCAATAATATTGATGGGCATGTTATTTATTTCTGTGATAAAACTGCTAGAATTGCTAAACCCTATGCTAAAGATAAACCAAGACCTATGGTAGGCATGCCTGTTATTTCTATTAAAATAGGAGATCATTGTTATCATGGCTTATGTGATATGGGTGCCAGTGCTAGCGCAATACCTCATTCCTTATACAAAGAAATTATGCATGAGATTGCACCTGCTGAAATAGAAGATATTGATGTCACAATTAAACTCGCCAATAGAGATACTATTTCACCAATGGGAATTGTTAGAGATGTTGAAGTCTTGTGTGGGAAAACTAAAAATCCTGCTGATTTTCTTGTTCTTGGTTCCCCACAAGATAGCTTTTGTCCCATTATATTTGGTAGACCCTTCTTGAACACTGTTAATGCTACCATAGATTGCAAAAGGGATGTTGTTACTATCGGTTTAGATGATATGACTCATGAATTTAATTTCTCTAAATTTAGTAGACAACACCGTGAAGAAGAATTACCTAGTAAGGATGAAATTATTGGTCTTGCTTCTATTGGCGTACCTCCTAGTTATACTTTAGAACATTATTTGCTAGACCATGAAAATGATATGTTTATGAATGAAAGAATGGAATTAGATGAGGTATTCTTTAAATAGGAACCTATTCTGAAAAATAATTTACCTGTTGAAATCCTAGGGGATCCTCCTCCACCCAAGGGTGATCCCGTGTTCGAGCTTAAACCATTACCTGATACTCTTAAATATGCTTATCTTGATGAGAAAAAGATATATCCTGTTATTATTAGTGCTAACCTTTCAGAGAATGAGGAAGAGAGATTATTGAAAACTCTGAAGAAGCACCATGCTGCTATTGGGTATACTCTTGATGGTCTTAAGGGCATTAGTCCCACTCTATGTCAACATAAAATTAATTTGGAAGAAGATGCTAAACCAGTTCGTGATCATCAACGGTGGCTGAATCCTAAAATGAAAGAAGTGGTAAGAAAGGAAATACTAAAGCTCTTTGAGGCAGGTATAATCTAACCCGTTGCTGATAGTCAGTGGGTAAGTCTTGTCCATTGTGTCCCTAAGAAGGGAGGTATTACTATTGTTCCTAATGATAAAGATGAATTGATTCCTCAAAGAATTATTACAGGTTATAGGATGGTAATTGATTTCCGCAAATTAAATAAGGCAACTAAAAAGGATCATTACCCCTTACCTTTTATCGATCAAATGCTAGAAAGATTATCCAAACATACACATTTTTGCTTTCTAGATGGTTATTCTGGTTTCTCTCAAATACCTGTGTCAGCCAAAGATCAATCAAAGACTACTTTTACATGCCCTTTTGGTAATTTTGCTTATAGACGTATGCCTTTTGGTTTATGTAATGCACCTGGTACCTTTCAAAGATGCATGATGGCTATATTCCTTGACTTTCGTGAAAAGATTTGTGACGTTTTCATGGACGACTTTTCCATCTATGGATCTTCTTTTGATGATTTCTTAAGCAACCTTAATCGAGTTTTGCAGAGATGTGAAGAAACTAATCTTGTCTTGAATTGGGAAAAGTGCCACTTTATGGTCAATGAAGGTATTGTCTTGGGGCATAAAGTTTCTGAAAGAGATATTGAAGTTGATAAAGCCAAGGTTGATGCTATTGAAAAGATGCCATGTCCCAAGGACATCAAAGGTATAAGAAGTTTCCTTGGTCGCGCCGGATTTTTCAGGAGGTTCATTAAGGACTTCTCAAAAATTTCTCGGCCTCTGACTAATTTATTACAAAAAGATATACCATTTGTTTTTGATGATGATTGTGTAGAAGCATTTGAAATACTTAAGAAAGCATTGATTTCAGCACCTATTGTTCAGCCACCTGATTGGAATTTACCCTTTGAAATTATGTGTGATGCTAGTGATTATGATGTAGGTGCTGTTCTACAAAGAGTTGATAAGAAATTAAATGTTATTCAATATGCTAGTAAAACCCTAGACAATGCTCAAAGAAATTATGCTACCACTAAAAAAGAATTATTAGCAGTTGTATTTGCTTGTGATAAGTTCAGACCTTATATTGTTGATTCTAAAGTAACTATTCACACTGATCACGCTGCTATTAAATATCTCGTGGAAAAGAAAGATGCTAAACCTGGACTTATTAGATGGGTTCTCTTGCTACAAGAATTTTATTTACATATTGTTGATAGAAAAGGAGCTGAGAACCCCGTTGCAGACAACTTGTCTAGGTTAGAAAATGTGCTTGATGACCCACTTCCTATTGATGATAGCTTTCCGAATGAGCAATTAAATGTCATAAATGCTTCTCATACTGCTCCATAGTATGCTGATTACGCTAATTACATTGTTGCTAAGTTTATACCACCTGGTTTCACATACCAGCAAAAGAAAAAGTTCTTCTATGATTTGAGGCATTACTTTTGGGATGACCCACATCTTTATAAAGGAGTAGATGGTGTTATTAGACGTTGTGTACCTAAGCATGAATAGGAATAGATCCTACGCAAGTGTCACTCCGAAGCTTATGGAGGACACCATGATGGAGATAGAACTGCACATAAGGTATTGCGATCTGGTTTTTATTGGCCTACTCTCTTCAAGGATGCCCGTAAGTTCGTCTTATCTTGTGATGAATGTCAAAGAATTGGTAATATTAATAGACGTCAAGAAATGCCTATGAACTATTCACTCGTTATTGAACCATTTGATGTTTGGGGCTTTGACTATATGGGACCCTTTCCTTCCTCTAATGGATATACACATATTTTAGTTGTTGTTGATTACGTTACTAAGTGGGTATAAGCTATTCCAACTAGTAGTGCTGATCATAACACTTCTATTAAAATGCTTAAAGAAGTTATTTTTCCAAGATTCGGAGTCCCTAGATATTTTTATGACTGATGGTGGTTCACATTTTATTCATGGTGCTTTCCGTAAAATGCTTGCTAGATATGATGTTAATCATAGAATTGCATCTCCTTATCACCCACAGTCTAGTGGTCAAGTAGAATTGAGTAATAGAGAGCTCAAATTAATTTTGCAAAAGACTGTTAATAGATCTAGAAAGAATTGGTCCAAGAAACTTGATGATGCATTATGGGCCTATAGAACTGCATATAAAAATCCTATGGGTATGTCTCTGTATAAAATGGTTTATGGAAAAGCATGTCACTTACCTCTCGAACTAGAACACAAGGCATATTGGGCTATTAAAGAGCTCAATTATGATTTTCAAACTTGCCGGTGAGAAGAGCCTATTTGATATTAGCTCACTTGATGAATGGAGAACCCAAGCCTATGAAAATGCCAAGTTGTTTAAAGAAAAAGTTAAAAGATGGCATGACAAAAGAATATAAAAGCGTGAGTTTAATGTAGGTGATTATGTATTGCTATACAACTCTCGTTTAAGATTTTTTGTAGGAAAATTTCTCTCTCAATGGGAAGGTCCTTACGTTAAAGAGGAGGTCTATCGTTCCGGTGCCATAAAAATCAACAACTTCGAAGGCACAAATCCGAAGGTGGTGAACGGTCGAAGAATCAAACATTATATCTCAGGTAATCCCATAAATATTGAAACCAATATTGTTGAAACCGTAACCCTAGAGGAATACATAAGGGACACTTTCTGGAACATTTCAGACTCCGAAAAGGAATAGGTATGTGGTACGGTAAGTAAACCAACTCCAAAATAGTTTTTAAGGCAATATTTCTCCGTTTTGGAATATTTAGAAAAATAGAAAAATAAGTAGCAGTCCGGGAAGGACACGAGGGCTCCACGAGGGTGGACGGTGCACCCTACCCTCCTAGGCGCGCCCCCTACCCCGTGGGCACCTCATGTGCTCTCCGGACTCTGTTTTCGTACACGACACGTATTTTGGTCGGTAAAAATTCATTATATAATCTCCCGGGGGTTTTGACTCCCGTATCACGCAAAAATCTCTTATCTTTGTTTCGAGCTGTTTTTCTGACAAATCTAGATTATCATGACGTCTCCAAGTGCTCCCAAGGACAAGTTCTTCGAGAAGGTCATCAACCCTTACCTCGCGGAGGTGCAGCGACACCCTCAAACCATTGAGATGCGTGATGGGTTGCTGCACATCTGTGATGCTGAGGGACCGAAGGGGACCGGAAGCGTGGAGACGAGGCTCGAAGCAATGGAGCAACAAGTTTTCAAGTGTCAGGGGATGGTGGAGCATGGACTCAACTCCAACCACATGATGATCGCAGAGTTCACCAACAAACACAAGCTGGATGCCGACAACATCGGGGAGACCATCTTCAAGCTTCACAAGAAAATCGAGCACCTTCAAGCTCAAATCTATGACCTGCAAAAGCAAAACTGTGAGTATGAATATAGATTCAAAAGGATGAGTTTGGCTGCAGATTTGAGGATCCCGGAGACTCGGTCATCCTTCTATGATGGTGAGCCTATGCCTTGGAAGAAGGACGATAAGCCTACGCCATCAACAAAGTCACCACCGTCTCCACCAACAAAGAAGAATTGAATATCTGGTATGGGCACTCCACTTGGCAACTGCCAAGCTTGGGGGAGTGCCCTGGTATCGTATCACCATCACTTTTATCTTTACCATTTTTCTTAGTTCGATCCTTTTGGTAATATCTTGATCTAGTAGAATAAAAGTTCTTAGTATGATCTAGTTGTGAGTTTTGCTTTATTATCCTTCTATGTAATCGAGTCCGTGAGCTATATATAATAAAGATTAGTGTTGAGTCAAGGGCTTGATTATTTTGCCATGATCCTAAGTGAATAAAAGAAAAGAGAAAGAAATAAAAAGAAACAAAGAGATCATATGGATCTTATGGAGAGTAATGAGCTCACATAGAAAAAGTATGATGAATAAAAGTTGTTGAGAGTTGACAAAGATAGTTTTGGTCATTGTTGCAATTAATAGGAAGTAATAAAGAAAGAGAGGTCTTCACATATAAATATACTATCTTGGACATCTTTTATGATTGTGAGCACTCGTTAAAATATGACATGTTAAAGAGTTGACGTTGGACAAGGAAGACAACGTAATGGGTTATATTTTCTTACATCTGTGATAAATTATATTGTCTTGGATCCTCCAACATGTTGAGCTTGCCTTTCCCCCTCATGCTAGCCAAATTCATCGCACCAAGTAGAGATACTACTTGTGCTTCGAAACACCCTTAAACCAGTCTTGCCATGAGAGTCCACCGCACCTACCTAAGGATTGAGTAAGGTCCTCCAAGTAAGTTGTCATCGATGCAAGCAATAAAAATTGCTCTCTAAATATGTATGACTTATTAGTGTGGGAGAAAATAATCTTTATACGATCGTGTGATATGGAAGAAATAGAAGCGACAGACTGCATAATAAAGGTCCATATCACAAGTGGCAATATTAAGTGACGTTCTTTCGCATTAAGATTTTGTGCATCCAACCATAAAAGCGCATGACAACCTCTGCTTCCCTCTGCGAAGGGCCTATCTTTTACTTCTATCTCCTACCTTGCATAAGAGTCATGGTGATCTTCACCCTTCCTTTTTACATTTTATCCTTTGGCAAGCACAGTATGTTGGAAAGATCCTGGTATATATGGCTAATTGGATGTGAGTTTTCATGAACTATTATTGTTGACATCACCCTTGAGGTAAAACATTGGGAGGCAAAACTATAAGCCCCTATCTTTCTTTGTGTCCGATTAAAACTCCATACCCATAAGTATTGCGCGAATGTCAGCAATTGTGAAAGACTATATGATAGTTGAGTATGTGGACTTGCTGAAAAGCTCTTATATGTTGACTCTTTCCTATGTTATGATAAATTGCAATAGCTCCAATGACTGAGATTATAGTTTGTTAGTTTTCAATGAAGTTTACGATTCATACTTGAAATTGTGATTTAATTATTACTCTAGCATAAGAAATCATATGACAAGAATTATATAAGTTGATGTTCTAAGAATGATCATGATTCCCTCATGTCCGTATTTTATTTTTATCGACACCTCTATCTCTAAACATGTGGACATATTTTTCGATTTCGGCTTTTCGCTTTAGGACAAGCGAGGTCTAAGCTTGGGGGAGTTGATACATCCATTTTGCATCATGCTTTTATATCGATATTTATTGCATTATGGGCTGTTATTACACATTATGTCACAATACTTATGCCTATTCTCTATTATTTTACAAGGTTTACATAAAGAGGGAGAATGCCGGCAGCTGGGATTCGGGGCTGGAAAAGGAGCAAATATTAGAGACCTATTCTGCATAGCTCCAAAAGTCTTGAAACTCCACGAAAGACGTTTTCCAAATATAAAAAAAATACTGAGAGCAAGAACTTCACCAGGGGGGCCACACCTTGCCCATGAGGGTGGGGGCGCGCCCCCTACCTCGTGGGCCCCCTGGTGGCCCTCTGGTGACCATCTTCTGCTATATGAAGTCTTTCGATGGAAAAATAATAATAAGCCATCTTCTCGGAGAAACTCCGCCGCCACGAGGAGGAACCTTGGCGGAACCAATCTAGGGTTGTGGCGGAGCTGTTCTGCTGGGGAAACTTCCTTGCCGGAGGGGGAAATCATCGCCATTGTCATCACCAACGCTCCTCTCATTGGGAGAGGGCAATCTCCATCAACATATTCATCAACACCATCTCCTCTCAAAACCCTAGTTCATCTCTTGTATCCAATTCTTGTCTCCATGTCCGGGATTGGTGCTAGTAGGTTGCTAGTAGTGTTAATTACTCCTTGTAGTTGATGCTAGTTGGTTTAATTGGTGGAAGATCATATGTTCAGATCCTATATGCATATTAATACCCCTATGATTATGAACATGTTTATGCTTTATGAGTAGTTACTTTTGTTCATGAGGACATGGGAGAAGTCTTGCTATTAGTAGTCATGTGAATTTGGTATTCGTTTGATATTTTGATGAGATGTATGTTGTCTCTCCTCTAGTGGTGTTATGTGAACATCGACTACATGACACTTCACCATTGTTTGGGCCTAGAGGAAGGCATTGGGGAATAATAAGTAGATGATGGGTTGCTAGAGTGACAGAAGCTTAAACCCTAGTTTATGCGTTGCTTCGTAAGGGGCTGATTTGGATCCATATGTTTCATGCTATGGTTAGGTTTACCTTAATACTTTTGTTGTAGTTGTGGATGCTTGCAATAGAGGTTAATCATAAGTGGGATGCTTGTCCAAGTAAGGGCAGTACCCAAGCACCGGTCCACCCACATACCAAATTATCAAAGTACTGAACGTGAATCATATGAGCATGATGAAAACTAGCTTGACAATATTCCCATGTGTCCTCGGGAGCGCTTTTCTCTATATAAGAGTTTGTCCAGGCTTATCCTTTGATACAAGAAGGATTGGGCCACCTTGCTGCACTTTATTTACTTTTGTTACTTGTTGCTCGTTACAACTTATCCTATCACAAAACTATCTGTTACCACTTATTTCAGTACTTGCAGAGAATACCTTGCTGGAAACCGCTTATCATTTCCTTCTGCTCCTCGTTGGGTTCGACACTCTTACTTATCGAAAGGACTACGATAGATCCCCTATACTTGTGGGTCATCACCATGGAGCCCAGGACGGCATCACCACCAGAGCCTTTGGCGGGCGAAGACCATCTTTTGTCAGTATAGCTTGTACTAGTTGTCCCCCTTCAAATTGGCCGTTGTGGGATCCCTTCCCGCCTAATATTTGGGAAGAGGACCCGGGCCTCTATATATAGGACTAGCCACCACCGTAGGGAGATCTCTCATCTTGAACCGGATCCATTCCACCAAGGCCACCACACTCACCAAGCACAAGAGCACCTCTCCTCAAGAGGTTGTTCTTCCCTTGTAATAGTTCATCCACAGCCCAAGAGGCAATCCACCACACCACACTGGAGTAGGGTATTACACCACATCGGTGGCCCGAACCAGTATAAATCTTGTGTCCCTTTGTTCTGCAAGTTCGACGTGCTGAGCCTTGAGATCGCGATGATGGTGTGAGCTAGAGGGAGGAGAGATCTTCGTGTGCACCCTAGTGTTCAAACCTCAAGGGTTTTGCCAGAACCTGAAATCCGACAATGATCAAAGCGTTTGGGTTTATACAGACTTATGGAGAAGCATGTATTTACAAGAAAGTGAGTGGGAGCTCTGTAGCATTTCTCATATTATATGTGTATGACATACTATTGATGGGAAATGATATAGAACTTTTGGAAAGAATAAAGGCCTACTTGAATAAGTGTTTTTCAATGAAGGACCTTGGAGAAGCTGCTTACATATTAGGCATCAAGATCTATAGAGATAGATCGAGACGTCTCATTGGTCTTTCACAAAGCACATACCTTGACAAAATATTGAAGAAGTTCAATATGGATCAGTCCAAGAAGGGGTTCTTGTCTGTATTGCAAGGTGTGAGATTGAGCACAGCTCAATGCCCGACCTTGGCAGAAGATAGAGAAAAGATGAGTGTCATCCTCTATGCCTCGGCCATAGGCTCTATTATGTATGCCATGCTATGTACCAGACCTTATGTGAACCTTTCCATAAGTTTGGTAGGGAGTTACCAAAGTGATCCCAGAAAGGAACACTAGACAGCGGTCAAGAATATCCTGAAGTACCTGAAAAGTACTAAGGATATGTTTCTCGTTTATGGAGGTGCCGAAGAGCTAGTCGTAAAGGGTTACGTCGATGCTTGTTTTGACACAGATCTGGATGACTCCAAGTCACAAACCGGATACGTGTATATTTTGAATGGTGGGGCAGTCAGCTGGTGCAGTTGCAAGCAAAGCATCGTGGCAGGATCTACATGTGAAGTGGAGTATGTCGGTGTCAAAACCGGCGGATCTCATGTAGGGGGTCCCAAACTGTGCATCTAAGGCGGATGGTAATAGGAGGCAGGGGACATGATGTTTACCCAGGTTCGGGCCCTCTCGATGGAGGTAATACCCTACGTCCTGCTTGATTGATCTTGATGATATGAGTATTACAAGAGTTGATCTACCACGAGATCGTAGAGGCTAAACCCTAGAAGCTAGCCTATGGTATGATTGTATGTTGTCCTACGGACTAAACCCTCCGGTTTATATAGACACCGGAGGGGGCTAGGGTTACACAAAGTCGGTTACAAGGGAGGAGATCAACATATCTGTATTGGCAAGCTTCCCTTCCACGCCAAGGAGAGTCCCATCCGGACACGGGACAAAGTCTTCAATCTTGTATCTTCATAGTCCAATAGTCCGGCCAAAGGATATAGTCCAGCTGTCCCGAGACCCCCTAATCCAGGACTCCCTCAGTAGCCCATGAACTAGGCTTCAATGACGATGAGTCCGGCACGCAGATTCGTCTTTGACATTGCAAGGCGGGTTCCTCCTCCGAATACTCCATAGAAGATTTTGAACACAAGGATAGTGTCCGGCTCTGCAAAACAAGTTCCACATACCACCGTAGAGAGAATAATATTTCCACAAATCTAATTTGCTAACATGTTTAGCAACATGACATCATGCCATGGCCCGGTCTTTATTCGAACCGTTTTTCTCAACCAGCACTGCACATATCGCGAGGCGTTTTCGTGACACGTCTTGTCAAAGCAGAGATCGTGTCCCCCTTATTATGGGATTCTCATCAATACGGATGTGGGTAACCCAATCATGCCTGTTGGTATGACTCCTCGATTTTAGGCAAGTCCCAAATGGCCACGAGGAGGACGCTTGATATTCACCCTCTTTATAAAGAGGCCAAGGCCTGTCCTTTTTTTCCCTCTCGTGCTCAATCGAATCCTTCCCCCGCCTCGAGTTCCAACACCCAAGGCTTAGGTCAAGCGCTTCGGACCTTCAACCATGTCCGGATCCAACCTCCAAGGTCAATGGATGCCTTCCTCTGTCACAGAGGGGGACATCAAGAAGCTGAGAGAGGCCAGGTATCTGACCACCGAAATCTCACACAGGCTGCCTGCCCAAGGGCAGGTCATCCCCACTCCCGAACCCAACGAGAGTGTTGTGTTCATCTCTCACTTCCTCCGAGGGCTGGGCCTCGCTCTGGATCCCTTTGTTAGGGGGATCATGTTCTATTATGGGTTGGATTTCCATGATATGGCCCTGGATTCCCTCCTTCACATCTCGTCGTTCATCGTCGTGTGTGAGGCCTTCCTTCGCATTACCCCACACTTCGGCATGTGGCTCAAGACTTTCAATGTGAAGACGAAGATGATCGAGGGGCGTGACGCAGAGTGCGGAGGTGCTGCAATAAGCAAAAGTGTTGATGTTCCGTGGCCAGAGGGTTCCTTCCCAGAGGTGTCCGGTTTATGGCAACGGGAGTGGTTTTATATCACAGCTCCCCGAAGTGCCAAGTGGGTAGCCGCCCCTGCCTTTCGCTTGGGCCCTCCACCACAACTGACATCATGGATCGACAAGGGGATGAACTGGGGGGACAGTAAATGATGTGCCGATATTGCAGAGTCGCATCTGAGATCTCCTTGAGAGAGATGTCAGCCTGGTCATGGTAATGCAAGTCATGCTAGTTCATCGAGTCCAGCCTTGCAAACGTCGACCCCTCCGTATGTGGGAATTCAACCCGGAAGGACCGCAAACTATTCAGCACTTCCTCCGCATGATGCTCGAAGAGATGTAAAAATTGTTCTTCGGACCCCAAATAGAGTGTCCGGACACCACCGAGGATGCGGTTCTGAGCTGTAATCGCCCCGATACCCAAGTAAGTAATCCCATGGCTGAACATGTTGTCTTTCTATTTATCATAACATAATTATGAAAAGTCGCTCTTTGACCAGGACTGGATAACAAAGGCGAAGATGATCAGGTGTTTGGCCCCCCTTCCGGAAGGCTCGGCCAATCTAGTACTAGACAGAATGCTCGAGCCGGTGCCTTATCAGGCGCCCTCAGAGGAAGATAAAGGGGGGAATAAAGAGGCTGAAAGCGGGCCTCACTCACTATTCATCCAAACCGGGGGGGTTAGCGCCTCCGCGAAGAAGGATAGCTAGGGAGAAGAATCTGAAATTCCCTCTCCTCAAGGAAGGCAGAGGACTACCTCGGAAGACCCGGAAACAAAGGTTTCCAAATGGGGGAAGAAATCTCCGCCAGAGGGTCCTGCCTCGGAGGGTACTCTTGCCGCGCAGTGTCCACAAGGGGATCAGCCCTCTACCGAGCTGTAAGTAAACAAAAAGTACTTAATAGTAAAAATATCTTACATTACTTCTGAAGATAATAACTGAAGCATATATCTTGCAGTTCGGATCGTAGCCCTTCTCGACAGAGTTCGTCTTCGGGAGATCTTCTTCCGGAGATGATGGAGAGCGAAACACCTCCCCCTGCCACCACACCTCATGAGGCGGGCGACCCTGAAGTGTCGTCGTGGAGGGTTTCTCCTGATCCGCCAAGGCCAGAGGGTAATCCTTTGGCCACCCAAAGTCCCCAGTATTTGGCTCCTAAAGAGAGCAACATAAATAGTCTGGAACCGTACAGTGTGCGGTCGGACGCACTGAAGGATCTTCTGGAGCAAGCGGCCATCTCAGAAGCGCATCGTACGCTAATGGGTACGGTGATTTAAAGGATTTCATCCGCCGAAAGCGGGTTGCATGAAGCTTTTATGAGTCTACTGAAAGGCTTTGAGGTACGTGAAATAGTGTATGTTTTTTAAAGTACCGCACACGTTAGGTGTGCCCTATGCAGATAGTAGCCCCTGAGACTCTAGTTGCCATTGAGAACGGCGGTAAACAGAGGATCGTAGTCCCAGGTAATAATCAGACTGCCTTCATGTGCAGGTGGCTGAAGGTCTGGTGGCTAGCCGGACTGATGAGTTTGCCGAGCTAAAGCAGCAACTTGATGCGACAGATGCCGACATCGTGCTTGTCAACAAGCGGCTTGACGAGGCACATGGTATGTGATTTCTCCGGTGATCAACACATAGTAAGAGGAGCATGATGCCAGTATCTTTAATATGTTGTGACTGCAGATGGAGCTGCCACCGTGGAGACCCTTCGGGCGGAACTTGCCCGAGCCAAGGAACAAGCCAGAAATAGTGATGCGGCCGCTCTAAAGGCGGTCGAAGAGCTGAGGGCCGAATAGGCCGCGCATTGCGAAAGCAAGGAAAGAATAGCCAAGATGGCCGTTGAGTTGAAAGATGCCGTTGACCGTTACCAGCTTCTTGAAAAAGAAAGCCGAGCGAAGGCGACGGACTTGGAGAAGGCCATGGTGGCAGCGAAGGAAGCCCGCTCCAAAATCAGAGCGACAAAGGAGGAGCTGCGTCAAGCTGGAGATATCGTGGCTGGGAAGCCCTTTTTGTTACAGACTAAGTTCGGAGATCCGAAGTATGCCCCTCTTGATCAACTATGGAGTTCTGCAGATGCATACGTGGATTTGGCAGCAAGTGTTGCTGATGCGGCTGAGTACTTCAAGGATCAAAAAGATCGTGAAGTGGAAAAGCTATTCTGGTCACAGTTTCATGCTCCAGTGTGTCCGCTACTGTTAAATGAGTGAATGGCCGAGTGGGCCGAGGTCCATAGGTTTTTCGGACTTGCCATGAGGTTTGTTGTGGATCATCTGTGGCCTGAAGGGCCAAGGCCGAATAGTTACTTTAGTTTAGTGCAACAATTCCATGGTGCTATGCCGCACATCGACGCTATGAAGAGGTCGGCGTGCATAGAGGGTGTGCGGATGGCACTTGCCCGTGTCAAGACATACTGGGCAGAGATGGAGGCCACCACTATTGCAACACAGGGTTCGGCCGTGGGCCGAGTAGCTGCCGAGCACTACTTTGAAGAAGTCCTTGAAGGCGCTCATTTGATAGAGGCTTAGTGCTCGAATAATATTATGTTCTAGTGACATGTATTCCCATTGTAAAAAATGTTTTATTGAATTATAAAGGTTGTTTTTATACTTTTGCCTGAAAGTATTATGATGCCTCATGTGCGGCCATTTATTTATATATGAATATAACCTGAAAGTTTGCAGTCGTCGGCTTCAGCCCCCACGCATATAATGCGGGGGTGTTCGCAAAAAACGCATATTCACACTTGATCCAACGTCTTGGTCCATAAAGGAGGTGGTAGCGCAGCGAACGAGCCAATCGGACTATATTGCTTTAATACTTCCACTTAGCCATAGGAGTTTGACGGCGGGACTACTAGATAGCCCCTGGTACCTCTGCGCTCGTCCGAATACGGGGCGCGTACGTACATGACCGGGGAACGGCCCTTCATTAATGCGGAGGAATCCCAAAGATTCCGCTAAGTCATCGAGTGGTTGACCAGTCTCGCGCTTTATCATGACAGTCAGTTTTCGGCTTTCTCTACTGAGGTGCTCATCCGGATTAATCAGGGCACAATCGCAGTAGTTCTCCCAGTGCTACCTTAGCCGATATAGCGGAACGTAAGGTACCAAAACATGGGAGCCGGGCAAACCCAATATTTGACCAAAGACATGATTCGGAGCTGATGCATATAAGGCCAAACTCGCGACGCCGAACACTCCCTAAGGTATTCGGTCTTTATAACATATGTTGGGCTGAACAATGCCCTTAATAATAAACCCGAGTGTCCAGGTACGTGCAATATCCTGACGTGGCCACATGCCAATAACGTCAGCATGCTTCTCAATTGTATTAAGTATCCGGAGGATGTGAACAACAAGAGACAGTAAAAAAGGTTTACGCAGGGTCTTAATCTGAAAAGAAACCTTTGAGCGGGTCCCTGCTATACGTCTGCGCATGTGTCTCTGTTGTGCCGTGTCCTGGAACGGGTGTAGCACGATTGTCATCTGTAAAAGAGAAGAACTTCGGTAAAAGTTGTCGTGCCAGAAAATTGGTTATTATCAATAAACCATTGAAATTCAAGATAAGTCAAGTTGAGCCGAACTAGCCCTGATTACACGCGGGAAGCCCCTGGTACCGTCTATGAGGGTTTAACCATCAAACCAATCTCGTGTATATGTTGTGATGTGCTGGACTTGTCTAACCGTGTTTGTGGTCTTGACGACCTGTCATTTATTCTGGTTGGTGAGGCCGTCTAGTGCTCGGCTGTTAAGGCCGCCGCACATTCTTCCGCGCGTAGAGAACGCTCAATATTTTCACTAACTGTGATGGTGCCACATGGACCGGGCATCTTAAGCTTGAGAGAAGCGTAATCGGTGCTGCATTAAAAAGAGCAAAAGCCGCTCTTCCGAGTAGTGCTTGATAGCCACTTCGGAATGGAGCGATGTAGAAAGTTAACTTTTCGCTTCAGAAGTTGTCGGGAGAACCGAATACAACCTCTAGTAATAGAGAGCCCGTACAGCGGGCCTCTGGGCCTGGTATTACTCCCTTGAAGGTAGTATTACTGTGGCTTATTTTTGTCGGGTCTATCCCCATTTTGCGGACTGTGTCCTGATATATCAGATTTAGACCACTGCCGCCGTCCATGAGGACTCGTGTGAGGTGGTATCCATTTATTATTGGGTCTAACACCAAGGCAGCCAATCCTTCATGCCGGATGCTTGTCGCTTGATCCCCGTGATCAAAAGTGATCGGGCAGGCAAACCAGGGGTTGAACTTAGGGGTGACGGGCTCTATGGCGCGTATACCTCGGAGTGCATGTTTGCTTATCCTCTTCGTCACATGGATCATGTTTACTGTTTTAACCTCTGGTGGGAATTTTTTCTGTCCTCTAGTGCTTTGCTGGCGAGGTTCGTCCTCGTCTTCGCTTGGTGTCTCCCCCCCCCCTTGTGTTTGGCGTTTAGCTTACCGGCCTGCTTGAAGACCCAGCATTCTCTGTGGGTGTGATTTGCAGGTTTATCGGGGGTGCCATGAATCTGACATAGGTTGTTGAGAATCTTGTTTAGGCTAGACGGTCCATCTCTGCTGCCTTTGAAAGGCTTTTTCCGTTGACCTGGTCGAGAGCCCATGAATCTGGCGTTGACCGCCGTATTATCTGGGCTGTCTTCTTTATTTCGATGCTTGTTTTTACTACGTCGTGGTTTTCCATTGCCATCCCTGACTTTGGATGTGCTTGGGTTGCTGGTGCTACTGCGGGCTAACCAGCTATCTTCGCCGCGCAAAAGCGGGTCATGAGGCTTGTCAGGGCTGCCATTGTTCTCGGTTTTTCTTGGCCAAGATGTCTGGCGAGCCATTCGTCTCGGACGTTGTGCTTGAAAGCTGCTAAAGCTTCGGCGTCCGGACAATCGATGATTTGGTTCTTCTTAGTGAGAAACATGTTCCAAAGCTTTCGGGCTGACTCTCCGAGCTGTTGAATTATATGACTTAAATCGTCTGCATCCGGAGGTCAGACATAGGTCCCTTGAAAATTAGACCGAAAAGCGTCCTCGAGCTCCTCCCAACTTCCAATTGAGTTTTCGGGGAGGCTTTTTAGCCAGTGCCGAGCTAGTCCTTTAAGCTTGAGGGGCAAGTACTTGATGGCATGGAGATCGTCTCCATGAGCCATATGGATATGGAGGATAAAGTCCTCAATCCAGACCCGAGGGTCTGTGGTCCCGTCGTACGCCTCTATGTTCACTGGTTTGAATCCTTCTGCGAGTTCGTGGTCCAGCACCTCATCGGTGAAACATAGGGGGGGCTGTGGCACCCCTGTATTTGGATGTATCATGGCGTTCGGATGGTTGTAGTATTCGGTTTTGATTTTGTGCCGGAGCACGCTTCCTAGATCCATAGATGGATCTGGTCATACTAGATTTTTGCGCAAGTCCTCACGTAGATCGTGTGTTCACTTATGTGTGACCTTGTTAGCCGCTCTATCACAGTCCCAAGGTGGTTGATCCGGCCGGTTGGCTGTTTTATTTTTCGGCTATATGGGGTCTAAGTCCTCATCGTCGAATTCGGGTAATAGCTTGCGCTTTGGATAGCTCTTTGTGTGGTAACCTCCACCATACTTTTCTTCGTTGTCGAGCACGTTGTTCCACCTATTGTTGAGCGTATTTTGTTCAGCCTTAAGCCTTTGCTTCTGATTCTTCAGACTCCTCGCTGTGGCAATAAGCCTTCTGTGGAGGTTCTCTTGCTCCAAGTGCGTTTCCGGGATGATGTGTGCATCTTTGTCCGGACTATTTTCGTCCCTAGAGGGGGTTTGATGAGGTTTATCCTCGGCGTCGCCGTGTTCGGACGTCAGATCCGTACTATGTTCGCCGTTTGCAGCTTCATCATGCTCTGCCGCCGGGGCAATGTGGTCGTTGTTTCCTCTGGAGTCGACTGGAGTGTTATTTTCTCTTGCGCTGTTATTGCTGTTTTTGCCGAGGCGGGATTTGGAGCGCCGCCTATGCCGATGCTTTGTTTGCTTCTTGGAGGGGTCATCCTCCGATGTCTCCTCCCGTTCCTCGTCATCGTTTTCTTTGGGTGTATCCACCATGTATATGTCATGTGATGAATAGGCTGTCTAGTGTCCTGTGGGCACTAGTTCCTGTTCCTCTCCTGCATCGTCGTCCATGCCGTCGATGTTTGCAGAGTCGAAATCGAGCATGTCGGTTAAATCATCGACAGAGGCTACTAAGTGGGTGGTGGGTGGGCAGCGAATTTCTTCGTCGTCCGCATCCCATTCTAGCCGGACATAGTTCGGCGAAGGATCTCCTGACAAGGAGAGAGACCTTAATGAATTTAGCATGTCGCCGAAAGGTGAGTGCTGAAAGATAACCGCGGAGGTGAACTCCATGATCGGCGCCCAATTGTATTCGATAGGCACGGATGCAGGTGGCTCGGAGTCTGTGGCCGGAGACGAATCCAGTGGTTCGGCAACACGGCTCTCGTAAGGGGTGAAGTCAGTATCTGGCTCCATCGCCACTGAGAGTGCGGCCTCCGTGGCGAGGCCTATCCCTCCGTCCTCGGATGGCGCAATTTGCTTTGGATTGAAGGGCGGAGTAGTTGTAGGTGTGATCTCCCGAACACTGTCCGATGGCAGAGTTTAATCATGCTCGTCGTGATCGTGCGGCGCACCTGACATGGGCTCGAATCCGTCGAAGATCAAGTCTCTGTGGATGTCGGCAGTGTAGTTTAGGTTTCTGAACCTGACCTGATGGCCAGGGGCATAGCTCTTGATCTGCACCAGATGGCCAAGCGAGTTGGCCCGCAGTGCGAAGCCACCGAATATGAAGATCTGTCCGGGGAGGAAAACCTCACCCTGGACCGCATCGTTGCCGATGATCGAAGGAGCCATCAAGCCTTACGGTGACGGCACAGTGGAACTCTTAATGAAAGCACCAATGTTGGTGTCAAAACCGGTGGATCTTGGGCAGGGGGTCCCGAACTGTGCGTCTAAGGCGGATGGTAACAGGAGGCAGGGGACACGATGTTTACCCAGGTTCGGGCCCTCTCAATGGAGGTAATACCCTACGTCCTGCTTGATTGATCTTGATGATATGAGTATTACAAGAGTTGATCTACCACGAGATCGTAGAGGCTAAACCCTAGAAGCTAGCCTATGGTATGATTGTATGTTGTCCTATGGACTAAACCCTCCAGTTTATATAGACACCAGAGGGAGCTAGGGTTACACAAAGTTGGTTACAAGGGAGGAGATCTACATATCCGTATTGCCAAGCTTGCCTTCCACGCCAAGGAGAGTCCCATCCGGACATGGGGCGAAGTCTTCAATCTTGTATCTTCATAGTCCAACAGTCCGGCCAAAGGATATAGTCCGGCTGTCCGGAGACCCCCTAATCCATGACTCCCTCAGAGTACATAGCTGCTTCGGAAGCAGCGCGGGAAGGAGTCTAGATGAAGGAGTTTAGCACTGACCTAGGAGTGATTCCCAATGCGTCGGGCTTGATGACTCTCTTCTGTGACAACACTTGAGCTATTGCCATTGCCAAGGAGCCGAGGTTTCACAAGATGACCAAGCACATCAAGCGCTGCTTCAACTCCATTCGTGAATATATTCAAAATGGAGACATATATATTTGTAAAGTACATACGGATATGAATGTCGCAGATCCGTTGACGAAACCTCTTCCACGAGCAAAGCATGATCAGCACCAAAACTCTATGGGTGTTCGATTCATCACAATGTAACTAGATTATTGACTCTAGTGCAAGTGGGAGACTGTTGGAAATATGCCCTAGAGGCAATAATAAAATGTTATTATTATATTTCCTTGTCATGATAATTGTCTATCATTTAGTTGAAGCGGATTCAAAGAGCTCTACTGAGCAAGGAAGGAGTATACTATACTGTAGCTGGATAAGCTAGATACCAAAACTTTGATAAAGATTGAGGCAACCCATTTGAGGAAGAACCGGACGGACCCCTGTGGAGATGGCATAAATCCTTTGACGAACTTTCTGGTTGTTTGTTCATGCTATAATTGTATTAACTGGAAACCGTAATACATGTGTGAATACATAGACCACAACATGTCCCTAGTGAGCCTCTAGTTGACTAGCTCATTGATCAATAGATGGTTATGGTTTCCTGACCATGGACATTGGATGTCATTGATAACGGGATCACATCATGAGGAGAATGATGTGATGGACAAGACCCAATCCTAAGCATAGCACAAGATCGTGTAGTTCGTTTGCTAGAGCTTTTCTAATGTCAAGTATCATTTCCTTAGACCATGAGATTGTGCAACTCCCGGATTCCATAGGAATGCTTTGGGTGTATCAAATGTCACAACGTAACTGGGTGACTATAAAGGTGCACTACAGGTATCTCCGAAAGTGTCTGTTGGGTTGGCACGAATCGGGACTGGGATTTATCACTCCGTATGACGGATAGGTATCTATGGGACCACTCGGTAATGCATCATCATAATGAGCTCAATGTGACTAAGGAGTTAGTCACAGGATCATGTATTACGAAACGAGTAAAGAGACTTGCTGGTAACGAGATTGAACAAGGTATAGGGATATCGACAATCGAATCTCGGGCAAGTAACATACCGATGGACAAAGGGAATTGTATACGGGATTGATTGAATCCCCGACATCGTGGTTCATCTGATGAGATCATCGTGGAACATGTGGGAGCCAATATGGGTATCCAGATCCCGCTATTGGTTATTGGCCGGAGAGACGTCTCGGTCATGTCTGCATGGTTCCCGAACCCGTAGGGTCTACACACTTAAGGTTCGTTGACGCTAGAGTTGTAATGGGAAATTGTATGTGGTTACCGAAAGTTGTTCGGAGTCTCGGATGAGATCCCGGACGTCACGAGGAGTTCTGAAATGGTCCGGAGGTGAAGATTTATATATGGGAAGTCCAGCTTCAGTCGCCGAAAGGTTTTGGGGGTTATCGGTATTGTACCCGGACCAGCGAAAGGTGTCCGGGGGTCCACTGTGTGGGGCCACCTATCCCAGGAGACCAAGTGGGTTGAATATTGGTGGGGACCAGCCCCTTAGTGGGCTGGTGCGGCCCCCCCCCCCCAATGTCCCAAGGCGCCTAGGGTTGGAAACCCTAGGGGGTGGGGGCGCCTCCCACCTGCTTGGGGGGCAAGTCTCCCCCGTGCCCCCCATCTAGATGCATCTAGGGGGCCGGTCCCCTCTCCTCTTCACCCTATAAATAGTGGAGGTGGGAGGGCAGACGCACCCTTCCCCTGGCGCAGCCCTCCCTCCTTCCAACTCCTCCTTCATAGTGCTTAGCGAAGCTCTGCCGGAGAACCACGAGCTCCACCACCACGTCGTCGTGCTGCCGGAGTTCTCCCTCAACTTCTCCTATCCCCTTGTTGTATCAAGAAGGAGGAGACATCCTCGGGCTGTACGTGTTGAACGTGGAGGCGCCGTCCGTCCGGCGCTTGGATCGGATCTTCCGTGATTTGAATCGCTGCGAGTACGACTCCATCAACCGCGTTCTTGTAATGCTTCCGCTTAGCAATCTTCAAGGGTATGAAGATGCACTCCCTCTCTCTCGTTGCTAGCATCTCCTAGATTGATCTTGGTGGCACGTAGGAATTTTTTTGAATTATTACTACGTTCCCCAACAGACACAAACGTGGATGCCTCCTACTGTGGAGGTGACCACCCAGTCCATGTGGCTGATGCCGGGCTAGGGGCGGAAGGAGGTCGCTTCTGTTCCTTCCACTGTGGCTAGGCGTTGTGAAGTCGACGGTTGGCAGTGACTCAGGACATGGATGCCGGGGCGGCGGCCCCGGATGGCGGTCCGTATTGTGGCTTTCCGGCAGGTCCCATGGCAGCGGTGGTGGCCACGCTCCTTGGTCGTCCGGACGGCAAGGGGTGTTGCGGTGGGTGGTTCGGGCACACTTTCTGCCCTTGGCAGTGGTGTTACCCAGATCCGGACATGGAGACCGGTTCTCGCCGCGACTGGTCTGGGTGCCTCATGGTGCCACAGTGAGATGTCGAGCGAAAGCTCCGCGCTTTGGCGCGGATGGCGACGACATATGCGGGTACCGTTATCTTCTTGAAGACGCCGTTGTGGTTCTCCTCTCTGTGGCAAGTCCCCGGGTGAAAACAATAGTCCTTTTGGGCTCGGCAGCGGCGTGTGCGTTCCCCTCCTGAGGGCGTTGTCGTGGAGGCTAGGGGAACATTTGGATCCCTCGCCAGATTGCCTCGCTAGGCAAAGCCAGCCTTGCCGACGGAGGCGAGCCAAATCGGCTCGCTCGCTCCAACACGGAAAAACCTAGAAACCGCTGTCAATGAGGCAGGCTTGCCTAGTAACCAAATACTTCGCTTCCTTGCTGGGCCGGGCTAAGCAAGCGCTAGCACGAGAACCAAATGCTCCCTAGGTGTCTAGGTCGTGTCGTGGCGTTGTATTCTGATCGTCCTGTGCTTAGTGGGTCGGCATCATGGTCTTGTGTGGTTATGGTGGCCGGTGATGTAGGGATCTGCTGTGTTAGAGGGCCACCTCACCACTTGTATCTTGGGTGTTATTGCTTTATATATAAAAAGCGGGGCACGAACCTATTTCGAGAAGGTGAAATTTGGTGGTCTTTGGGATATACTATGAATGTCTCCATGTGTATGATGTTAATTCCTGGATATGAAGAAAAGAACAGGTGGATAGCATTAGTGACAAAGATATCAGTGGATACCAAAGATTTAAATGGTGTGAGTAATAAGTTGTTGCCAAGGACATAGAAATTATCAAATTAGGGTAGTAGATCAATCGGGAGTGCACGCACCAAATCTTGCAGGATAGTAATAGAGACCACAATTCAAGCGGAAGTAATCATATACGACAATGAAGTATGGAACTGTTGTCAGGACGACATGTGACAGCCATAAAAGAAAGAAACAGTAAACTGAAACTGTTGACGAAAATCTAATCAGTGTGCTGAACGTGTTAAGATGATTATCTATGAAAAATGGAAAACGTGAAAAAAAAAACAAAGAAACGCGGTTCAACACAGATGGGCTGGTCCAGCCGCGTGCGAGGCCAAGACCTCGTTTCTTTCTTTTTCTTTCATATTTTTCATTTCGTTTTTATTTCTCTCTTTTACTTCTGTTTATACTTCCAAATATTTTAAATAAATATATTACAAAAACATTACATAAAACATTTGAAAAAAATATTAACCTAGCATTTGAAAAATACTGAATGTCTATAGAGAAAAAATGTTTCACATGTGTATGTAAAATGTATACAAAAACTATACAATGTGTGTGAAAAAAGTTGATCATGTGTTTAAATAATGTTAATCAGTTATTTGAAAAAAAATGTTAAACAACAACAACAAAGCCTTTAGTCCCAAACAAGTTGGGGTAGGCTAGAGGTGAAACCCATAAGATCTCGCAACCAACTCATGGCTCTGGTATATGGATAGCAAGCTTCCACGCACCCCTTGTCCATAGCTAGCTCTTTGGTGATATTCCAATCCTTCAGGTCTCTCTTAACGGACTCCTCCCTTGTCAAATTCGGTCTACCCCGCCCTCTCTTGACATTCTCCGCACGCTTTAGCCGTCCGCTATGCACTGGAACTTCTGAAGGCCTACGTTGAATATGCCCAAACCATCTCATACGATGTTGGACTTTTGGGGTATAGGAGAAATGTTAATCAAGCATTTTATAAATATTAAATATGTATAGAAAAAATAATGAATTTGTATTGAAAAAAAATCTTGTGTTGTACTTAAAAAATGTTAAACTTGTATTTGAAAAAATGCTAATCAACCATTTGAAAATGTTAAATGTATATAGAAAAATGTTGACCATGTATTTAAAAAATGTTAAAGTTGCATTTGAAAAAAATGTTAATCAAACACTTTTGCAGAACAAATGTTGGCCATGTGTTCAACAAATGGTAATCTTGCATTTGAAAAATGTTAAAAGTGTGTATAGGAGAAATGTTGACCATGTGTTAAAAAATGAAAATCTTGTATTTGAAAAATATTAATCAAGCATTTGAAAAATATTTAAATTGTGTATAGAAAAATGTTGACCATGTATCCAAATAAATATTAATCTTGTATTTGAAATTGTTAATCAAGCATTCGAAAAATATTTAAAATGTGTATAGAAAAACGTTGACCATGTATTTGAAAAAATATTATATTTGTATTTGAAAAATGTTAACTGAGCATTTGAAAAAATATTTAAAATGTGTATAGACAAAATGTTAACCATGTATTAAAAAATGTTTAATTTGTATTTGAAAAATGTTAATCAAGTATTTAAAAATGTAAAAAATGTGTATAAAAATATTGACCATGTATTCAAAAAATGTTAAATTTATATTGGAAAATTTTTAAACATATATTAGAAAAAAATTCTTGCCATATACAAAAATGTAGAATGAAAACTGAAAGAAACAACGGGAAACCAAAAAATACCAAATAAAATGAAAATAAAACCGAAGAAAAATAAAATAATGCAAAAAGAATGGAAAATCGGTTAAAAAACAAAGAAGAACAAAAATGTTGAAAGCCAAGAAAGAAAAAAAAGGCAAAATGACTACGAAAAGAAAAACCGATAAAAACAATGAAAGAAACAAAGAAAACCGAAATAAATAAATAAATAACAAAGAAGAAATAAGAAAACCAAACCAAAAATAAAAAAATTGGAGAAACCGAATAAAAATGAAGAAAAAAGAAAGAAAAAAAGAAAAACCCAGCAAATAGGGAAACCGGGAAAAACAATGGAAACTAGGCTCGTTTCACCTCAAGTAGGTCGCGCCCTACTACTTCATCAGGAACCCGATGCTAGCCTGGCGGCTAGCACCGCCGATAACTATCCAGGAGACTAGGGATTGAATCCCCCGCGCGCTCCCTTTTTCCATATCTCTTTTAAGTGTTCGTAAGTGGGCCGACCCATTACTGTTGATGCTTCACGTGACGGATCCTTATGTGTCACGTGAAGCGAGATATAGCCTTTGCGCAGCATAAAGCGTGCATAGGGAAGATGAAGATGCAATGGGGAATGTACTTCGATTTTGAGAATGTGTCCAAATCCCCACTAACGACCAGCCTAGCCTGTGTATGCTCCGATAGCTCAGGAAGAGAAGGCAATGTGGACGACGGTTATGGATTGCTAAGATATAGTTCACCAAGGGCTAGAATAATTGAAGTGGCGTGGCTCGCCGACGTTGCGTGAAAATCAGGTAGTGTGGAGTTTGAGGTATAGTAGATGAAGTTTGAGGTATCTGGATCCAACGGA
>NC_041392.1:165316409-165329125 GCF_002162155.2 Triticum dicoccoides
GTATGTGGATGTATATGCTTTTTTTTTAATACAGTACAGATGCAAGCTCATATACACGCGCATACACTCACCCCTATGAACGCACACACGCACACCCTACCGCTATGAGCTCCTCCGAAAGACTAGGCCGGGGTTGTATATGCTCTTAAATGTGTGTCTGTGTTGGTCCGCTCATCAGTCCGGTCGATGGCACAAACTGAAAAGCAAAAGTTATTTGCCGCACATCAAGAAGGGGGTAAGGAAGGATGTGGAACGCACATTTGGTGTGCTCTAGGCACGATGGACCATTCTACACCGTCCAACTCGTTTATATGAACGGGGCGATATCCAGTGACGGAGCTTGGGCCAAATCTTTGGAGGGGCAATGGGCTAAGGGAGCATAATTATGAGGTTTAGCATGTTTTTACTGAACTTGCATCACAAAAACTAACTAGTAGTAGGTGATTTTTTTCTTGGGCTGGGGGGAGGGGGCACTGCCCAGGCTGGCCCCCATGAAGCTCCACCACTGGCGATATCTGACAGCTTGCATCATTCTACACAACATAATAGTCGATGATGAAAAAAAAAGAGGCGGGCAATATTATTGATTTGAACGAGCAAGCAAGCTAATCTATTGTCTTTGCATCAATATTTGTTCACGGTGACATGCCTGTATTTGCCCAGGTGCTTAAAGAGATGCTAGAATCGTCCAACACATAAAGCTCTAAAAATTGATTTGATTGAGCATATATGAAAAAAGTTTAGGCACGGTGGATTATTTGGTTGTCTTGGTCCATGTAATGCTAAAATGTTTTATATATTTTAATACTATTATATTGGCACTGTGACGCCCCCGATTTGACCGTACACTAATCATACACGCAAACGTGTACGATCAAGATCAGAGACTCACAGGAAGATATCATAACTCAACTCTACAAATAAAATAAGTCATACAAGCATCATATTACAAGCCAGGGGCCTCGAGGGCTCGAATACAAGATCTCGATCATAGACGAGTCAGCGGAAGCAACAATATCTGAGTACAGACATAAGTTAAACAAGTTTGTCTTAAGAAGGCTAGCACAAACTGGGATACAGATCGAAAGAGGTGCATGCCTCCTGCCTGGGATCCTCCTAAACTACTCCCGGTCGTCGTCAGCGGGCTGCACGTAGTAGTAGGCACCTCCCGAGTTGTAGTAGTCGTCATCGACAGTGGCGTCTGGCTCCTGGGCTCCATCGTCTGGTCGCAGCAATCGGGTATAGAAAGCGGGAAAAGAGGGAGCAAAGAAACCGTGAGTACTCATCCAAAGTACTCGCAAGCAAGGAGCTACACTACATATGTATGCATTGGTATCAAATGGAAAAGGCTATCATATGTGGAATGAACTGCAGAATGCCAGAATAAGAGGGGGATAGCTAGTCCTATCGAAGACTACGCTTCTAGCAACCTCCATCTTGCAGCAGGAGAAGAGAGTAGATGGTAAGTTCACCAAGTATCATCGCATAGCATAATCCTAACCGATGATCCTCCCCTCGTCACCCTGTGAGAGAGCGATCACCGGTTGTATCTGGCACTTGGAAGGGTGTGCTTTATTAAGTATCTGGTTCTAGTTGTCATGAGGTCAGGGTACAACTCTAGGTCGTCCTTTTACCGAGGGATACGGCTATTCGAATAGATCAACTTCCCTGCAGGGGTGCACCACATTTCCCTACACGCTCGATCCCCTTTGTCCGGACACACTTTTCTGGGTCATGCCCGGCCTCGGAAGATCAACACGTCGCAGCCCTACCTAGGCACAACAGAGAGATCAGTACGCCGGTCTAAATCCTATGGCACAGGGGTCTGGGCCCATCGCCCATTGCACACCTGCACGTTGCGAACGCGGCCGGTGAGCAGATCTAGCAACCTCCATTACAAAGGAAGTTGCGTTATGCGGTCCAACCCGGCGCGCGCCGCTCAGTCGCTGACGTCAAGAAGGCTTCGGCTGATACCACGATGTCGAGTGCCCATAACTGTCCCCGCGTAGATGGCTAGTGCGTATAGGCCAGTGGCCAGACTCAGATCAAATACCAAGATCTCGTTAAGCGTGTTAAGTATTCGCGAACGCCGACCAGGGCCAGGCCCACCTCTCTCCTAGGTGGTCTCAACCTACCCTGTCGCTCCGCCACAAAGTAACAGTCGGGGGCCGTTGGGAACACAGGCCCACCACTACCTGGATGGAGCCACCTGCCCCTTCAGCCCCCATCTCCAAACAGTATCACTGGTAATGTAACAATGTAAGTATATAGTATATGTCCGTGATCACCTCCCGAAGTGATCACGGCCCAGTAGTATAGCTTGGCAGACGGACAAGAGTGTAGGACCACTGATGGAACACTAGCATCCTATACTAAGCAGTAGGATAGCAGGTAAAGGTAACAACAGTAGTAGCAAGGACAGGCTATGCATCAGTATAGGATTAATTGAAAGCAGTAACATGCTACACTAATCTAATGCAAGCAGTATAGAGAAGAATAGGCGATATCTGGTGATCCAGGGGGGCTTGCCTGGTTGCTCTGGCAAGAAGGAGGGGTCATCTTCGATGTAGTCGAACACACGGATATCGGCAACGGTCTCGGAGTCTACCGGAAAGAAGTAACGAAGGGGAAACAAATAAATAACAGAGCAATCAATAGCATCACAAAATATAACAACGCAATACGTGGTGCCAGGGGTGAGCTAACGCAGAGATAGGTGATACCGACGAAGGGGAAAAACATCCGGGAAAGTATCTCCGGAGTTTCGTGTTTTGGATAGATGAACCGGAGGTGAAAAGTTGCGTGTTTTCTATGCTAGGGATGTGTAGCGGACGAACAAGTTGCGTATCCGGATTCGTCTCGTCGTTCTGAGCAACTTTCATGTACAAAGTATTTTCATTCTAATTACGGATTATTTTATATTAATCTTCAAAGTTTTATTCCTTTTCTGGAAATTCCTGGGATTAAAGTTAATTCGAAAATATACATGAAAATGCTAGGTGCACCCAGTCCAGTGCACCCGGCAATGCACCAGATGCTGACAGTGGGGCCAGGTGAATGGCCCAGTCAGTAGTTGACTGGTCAGTTTGACCAGTCAGAGGGGTCCAGTGGGACCTTCCTGTCAATGACTAGGCTAGTCCAGTCAGTAGTTTGACTTGGTCAAACTGGACAGGGGTCCACCTGTCATAGGTTGATATTTAACTTAGTTTTTTAGCTAGTTTAATTAACAGTGAAGGCCCACATGTCATGCACTGATTAGCTAGGGGGGTTAGCGCATTAATCTCGTTTAGGCCCTAATTGAAATTTAGGCCGGCCTCAGATCCACAGAGTCTGATGGCCTCTTTGGTCGGGCTGCACGCTCGCGCGGGAGGGCGCCGGCAGCCAGTGGGTGGCCGGGGTGCTCGGAGGCGGGGGCGGCGGCGACCCTGGCCGGCGCGGCCAGGCACCGACGACGCGGACAGGCGGCTAAGGCGATGGGGTGCGGGACAGCGACCATCGGGGCTCGGCAGCGGGCGCGTGGGGCCTGGCAGCTGCAGCGGCAGTATAGCAGCGGCAGAGCAACACGAAGCAGCAGCGGCGGAGCAACACCAAGCAGCAGCGGGCAAGAGCGGCTACGGGCGCGAGGAGCGGCGGTCGGAGGCGGCAGCGGCCGTAGCAAGCAGCAACAGTGCGGGGTTAGGCAAGAGCGGATGGGCGCATGCGGGTGGGCGCGGCTGTTCTGGGGGCGCGACGGATGGGGGGTGAGCGCGAGCTCGGGCAATGGCTGCTACGGCGATGGATCAACGGGAAAAGGAGGGGAATCGGCCCAGGGCTCACAGAGGTGGTCGGTGGCGAGGTCGGGGAGGCCGGGGGAGGTCGGGACGTGACGAATCCGCCGCCGAACAGGGGCGGCCGGGCTTGAGGACGACGTCCGTTGGCGACGAGCGGGGGCCTTCAGCTCGAACTTGCCCTCGCAGGTGAAGTGGACGACGGAGGCGCGTCTCCTGGAGACCTTGGAACGGCGAACGCTGTCCGATGGACACAGTGATGACGAAGACGACGATGAGCGCGTTGACAGTAGCTCGGGCGCGAGGAAAATCGAGAGGGAGAGGGGCGAGAGCTGGGAGGGGAGGCGATCTAGGGTTCAGGGCGCCGCGGGGCAGGTCTTGTAGGCGTCGGGGAGCTACCGGATGGCCGCCCCGTGGCCATTGGCGCCGTGGACGGATGCTCTGCATCCACGGGGAATGCGTGAACAGGGAGGAAGGGGATGAAGGGGTGTGGGCTAGCCTTCGGGTGATCGAGGCCCAGGTGAGGGGGGTTGGGGCCTTTGTTTCTTTCGCTCTATCTGGCTTTTCTCTTTTCTTATTTTTCTTTCCTGTTTTATTTCTAGTTTCATCTCATTTTAGTTTTATAAAAACATAAAAGTTGTACCTAAATTAGTATCGCTAATTATACCTTTGCTACAAAAAGTTCAAACCCCTAAATAAGTAGTTTAACATTTTATAATTAATAAAAGGCATTTATTAAATTGGTTATGCAGTTGTTTTATTCATGTTAGAGTTTTTAAGCATTTTATAAATGTGTGGTTCCTCCACCATAATTACCTATGCAATATCTGGTTCACTCTGAACATTTTGGTTTTAATATTTGAAAACTTTTATTGTTTGCTGGATTTTGAATTTAAATTTGAATGGATTTCGAACTAACGCGAGATTAGCAATAGAAATCGAAGTGACGTGACATCATTAGCAGAGGTTCACTGTAGCTTAATTATCCGGGCGTCACAGGCACTTTATTATTTATTATGGATCAATTATATGTTGTGTTCATGTATTTACACAAACAAGCAAAAAAATAGTTTTTTTTGCGGGGACTAAAAATTTAGATTGATACATGCCCCATGCCACACAGAGACCACAATGTTGAAGTTCTACTATAGATCCTACAAAATAATAAATGAGGATCCTGATGTTACCACACCTATGACACCATCCACTATGAAGATAATAACATGGAGTAGTAACATATGCATGTAATCCCTATATTACTGAAAAATACACAGAACCTCCTGGGTACTTCACACCCCTATATGGATATTAAATGTAAAAAATACTAAAAACTCAAAAAGATCTAAAATTTGGGGGGATATCAAATCTGGGTTCTTGTCACAGCCCCAGATCAGCCCTTGTTTGTTTTTTCTTTAGCATCCATGCAACATGTTTAAATTTTATGAAATTTGAAATGGGGATTGTTGAAACCCTAGCACCAAATGAAATTTAACTAGGTTCAATAAAAATATTTTCAATAACCCAGAATGCCCTTTGGAAATGTTCATAATTTCTGTTAAAGGTGAAAACCTCTTCCAAAAATGATGAACATATTTATAGGCTATTCCTGGATTTTTGAATTAAATTATATAGTGTTTGCATTTGGGCATTTAATTGCTAATAATATTTTAAATGCTCAAATAATCACAAACTGAAATGTTTACTGTTGGAAATATTCCAAACAGTGGCCACAGTCAGTTGCATGAATTTTGGAAATGCTCTGGCATTTTTAATAAATCCAAACACAATTACAGAAAATAGAAAACAGTAACTAAAATAGAAATAAAAGAAAAAGAACAGAGACTACCTGGCCTCACCCGTGCAGCCACCAGCCGGCCCAGCTTCCCCCCCTGGCCGGCCCAGCCCACCCGCGCCTTCCCTGTCGTCTTCCTCCTCGGACAGAAGGACGAGGGCGTGTGCCCGACGCTCGCCGGCACGCGCGCGCGCCACCTCCCCCCCTGCTGGCCACCTCCTGCTTCCCCCGGGCTCCCTCGATGCCCCGGACGAAGCCACGCAGCTGCCCCGCACCGCTCTCACTCTCCCTCGCCCTCCTCTTCTCCCCCTGCTCTCTCTCCCTCTCACCCGAGAACCACCGCCGCCGCCGACGGGCATCACCGTAGCCACTGGCCTCCCCTCGCCTCCCCGACCCGCTTCCGAGCTCCGCCACAACCCCCTCCACCTCCTCGTTGAGCTACGGACCTCCCGGACGTGCTGCAACGCCGCCACCATCGCCGTTTCCGTCGCCGGCCACCGAAGTTCGCCGCGGTCAATTCGCCACCTCCGCCGCCTCCCCGAGACCACCGAGCTGCTCATCGACCTCGCTGTGAGCTCCTCTTCCATTTCCCATTCTCCCCGCGCTCGTTCCCGCACTCCAGCCGCCTTCTCACCGGAGCCGATTGCTCCTCGCCGCCGGTCATGGCGCTGCCGTGGCCAGGGTCACCCCAGCTAGCGCCCGAGCACGTTACCGAGTTCGCCGCCCTCCCATGAGCCCCCAGAGCCTTTCCGTTTCCCCTCTAGTGCACCGCAGCGCCGCGTTCGACCTTGGCCGAACTCCGGCGGCCACCTAGGTCGACGCCGGCGCCGATTCCGGCCGCCCCGACCCCAACCGACTCCACAGGAAGATGCGGCGCCCTCCCAGCTACCCGTAGAGCCTCTCCGCCGCCCGAATGGTCGCCGGAGGAGCGTTCCCGAAGCCCTCCGCCGTGCCTGTTGCCGCCGGCGTTGAGCCGCCGGCCTGTTTGGGCCATTTGACCGGGGTTTGACCTCCCCCTGTGTCACTGACATGCGGGACCAGCCCGCCTAATTAATCTAGGTTAGTTTAAATTAAAACGCTAACTAACCCAGTTAGTTAGGTTAGTCACTGACACGGAGGACCCACTGGTCAGTTTGACCTGGGCTGCCCGTTGACTCGCTTACATCATGCTGACGTAGTGCTGACGCAGTAAATTCTTTTCTGGATTTATTTTTATATAGGAAATTCCAGAAAATGCCTAAAACTTCTAAAAATCATAGAAAATTAACCGTAACTCCAAATTAAATAATTTACATATGAAAAATTATCAGAAAAATTCAAGGAATCCATCTGTACCATTTTCATGCATGTTAGAACAACTTATAGCTGCTGTTTAGCACAAATCAACTAAAAGGCATTTGAATATTCACATATGGAGTTTGAATTTGAATTTTATATTCAAACCAACTTCATTTAATCTGGTTTTAGGTGCATTAGCCCAAAACACATTCATATTGCCATGTCATAGCATGCATCATATTGTGCATTGCATTGATCGTGTTTTTTCTGTATTTGCCGGTAATTGTCCCCTCTCGATAGACGCGATACCGATGATACGATCGTTGACACTGATGAAGACTCAATGTTATCTTCAGAAGTGCCAGGCAAGCAAAACCCCCTTGTTCATTCCGATACAATCCTACTCTCTCGCTCCTGCTCTCTTTTACTGCATTAGGACAACAATGATTCATCTGTTACTTGCTGCGGTAGCTGAACCCCTTTATCCTTTGCATGACCTGTCATTGCCACAGTAAATAGATGAAACCCACTAGCATGAGTAGGAGTTGTTTGAGCCCTGATGTGCCTACTCATTCATGCTTGTTTGTCATGCCTGCTACTGCTTAGAGTTGAGTCAGGTCTGATTCATCGGGGATGAATCAGAGGCGGGTGAACATGTCCTACTGTGTGTGAGCTAAGTGTGTGAACACGATTTGGTAAAAGGTGTCGGTGAGAGGCCATGTAGGAGTACATGGTGGGTTGTCTCATTGCAGCCGTCCTTAGGAACTGAGTTCTGTGTTTGTGATCCATGATTCAGCTACTACCATACATTGGGCCCTGAAATATGACCCCGCTCGACTTCTTATTCACCCTAGTCCTCTGTCCAGGAGTTGCAAGTAGTTTCTGGTGTTTGTAGCTTACTGGAGGCCGTGGACAGCGCTGACCGTAGGGGTGGGCTGTGATGCGGTAGGTACGTGGCACAGTGTACCGGATGCCCGTTTGGTATCTCGGGAACCCTGTTCACATCGTTTGGGGCTGTGAGCGAAACTCCGGCCGGATCTCCTCATGGATGGAACCCGAATAGGCGATAAACCTGGACTAGAGACTTGAGTGTTTAGGTAGGTCGTGGTCTACACCCACGTCGGCTTTCGCTTGAAGTCTGCCGAGCACATGTCGTGTGCAGACGCTAAGTGGTGGAAACATGTATGAAGAAGTACACCCCTGCAGGGTTAACATCATCTATTCGAATAGCCGTGTCCGCGGAAAAGGACTTTTGGGTTGCTTATATCAGTTCATAGACAAGTGAAAGTGGATACTCTAAAATACGCAAGATAAGCGTGAGTGCTATGGATGGCGTTCTCGTAGGGAGACGGGAGCGGATCCATAGTGGTGTATTGATATGGTGAATATGTGGACTCGTGTGCGCCACCTCAAAAGAGTTACTCGCAGTCGTAGTTCAGGATAGCCACCGAGTCAAAGCTGGCTTGCTGCAGTTAAACCCCACCATCCCCTTTGTTGATAATGATGCATACGTAGATAGTTCTGATGTAAGTCTTGCTGGGTACATTTGTACTCACGTTTGCCTATTTTATGTTTTTGCAGAGAGACTTCAGTCTCACTAGTATTTCCGCGTGGTCTTCGACGTTTAGCTTGTTACCTCAGCTACGATCTTGTGCCTCGGCAGGATTTGGTAGATAGTCAGGCTTCTCAGCCTTTTTCATTTATAGATGTCTGTACTCAGACATGATAGCTTCCGCTTGTGCTTGATTTGTATGCTCTGAATGTTGGGTCATGAGACCCATGTTTGTAATATCTCGCTCCTCGGAGCCTATTGAATAGATTACTTGAGTCATAGAGTCATGTTGTGATGCCATGTTGTCATAGAGTCATAGTGCCTTAAGCTGGTATAAAGAGTTTCAATGATCTCTGAATCAAAGGTAATTCTTTTGCCACTTAAGGGGAGATATTTACGAGTCACGGTTCCGAAGGTGTCTCGTTGTGGTATCATGGCAACTCAACTCCTCGCTACGTTGACAACCGTTCACCACCCTCTTAGGTGTGGAATTGTTGTCTACCTAGTGAACCCTTGTCATCTGCTTCACTCCATTCCTATGGGTGCGTGCTTCGTCTCTCAGCTCGAGAGATGTTGCTATGTCTCATTCTGTGAGTTAATCCTGAGTTGTTCGACCTTCAAGAAGATCGATCCTTCTAGAGTCTCCTTCTCCTCTCATTGTCATAATAACTGGAGTTCTCAGAACAAGACATCAAGACAATGATGGTGAATGAATCAACGTTCAACTGAAGTGCACCCTGGATCGTGAAGATTGTACTAGTTTGCGTTTCCCCTTCATCCTACCCTACGCTTGAATCTCGAGACGAGATTCTTGTTTAGTGGGGGTGAGTTGTCACATCCCTAGCTTCTGGCATTGCTCTAGGCTAGCTTCATGTGTGCATCATGTCTATATTTTTGAAACTTGAATTGAGGAATATTGGAAGCCTCAAAACCCTAAATAAAAGAGGGGCAAAAACCCTAGAAATCTCATTCATTGCTCCAAAAGGCTCTTCTTAAATGTTTGATAATTTTTGGTAAGGGTTCTGGTCCCAACCAAAATATTGAACATTTTTAAGGATTTATTTTTGGGACTTTGGATTTAATTCATTAGCTATTTGAATTTGAATTATATTCATATAATTAGAATATAATTTCAAATACCCCCTGAAATATTTTATAAGCTTTTGGAAAAGTCCATCTAGCAATATAAAATATTCAGAGGAGCTTTGGCATTGTTTGAATTATTATTTTAATTCAAAACAGTGGCAAAAGAATTAAAAAAAAAGAAAACAGAACTGAAATAGAAATAAAAGAGAGAGAGAGAGAAGGAAGTACCTGGGCCACTTACCTGTAGCCGGCCCAGCTCCCCCCCCCCACCTGGCCGGCCCAGCCCACCTCCTCCCCCTTGTTCATTCCGATACAATCCTACTCTCTCGCTCCTGCTCTCTTTTACTGCATTAGGACAACAACGATTCATCTGTTACCTGCTGCGGTAGCTGAACCCCTTTATCCTTTGCATGACCTGTCATTCCACAGTAAATAGATGAAACCCACTAGTATGAGTAGGAATTGTTTGAGCCCTGTTGTGCCTACTCATTCATGCTTGTTTGTCATGCCTGCTACTGCTTAGAGTTGAGTCAGGTCTGATTCATCGGGGATGAATCAGAGGCGGGTGAACATGTCCTACTGTGTGTGAGCTAAGTGTGTGAACACGATTTGGTAAAAGGTGTCGGTGAGAGGCCATGTAGGAGTACATGGTGGGTTGTCTCATTGAAGCCGTCCTCAGGAACTGAGTTCTGTGTTTGTGATCCATGATTCAGCTACTACCATACATTGGGCCCTGAAATATGACCCCGCTCGACTTCTTATTCACCCTTGTCCTCTGTCCAGGAGTTGCAAGTAGTTTCTGGTGTTTGTAGTATGCTGGAGGCCGTGGACAGCGCTGACCATAGGGGTGGGCTGTGATGCGGTAGGCACGTGGCCGGGTATACCGGGCGCCCGTTTGGTGTCACGGAACCCTATTCACATCGTTTGGGGCTGTGAGCGAAACTCCGGCCGGATCTCCTCATGGATGGAACCCGAATAGGCAATAAACCTGGACTAGAGACTTGAGTGTTTAGGTAGGTCGTGGTCTACACCCACGTCGGCTTTCGCTTGAAGTCTGCCGAGCACATGTCGTGTGCAGACGCTAAGTGGTGGAAACATGTATGAAGAAGTACACCCCTGCAGGGTTAACATCATCTATTCGAATAGCCGTGTCCGCGGTAAAGGACTTCTGGGTTGCTTATATCAGTTCATAGACAAGTGAAAGTGGATACTTTAAAATGCGCAAGATAAGCGTGAGTGCTATGGATGGCGTTCTCGTAGGGAGACGGGAGCGGATCCATAGTGGTGTATTGATATGGTGAATATGTGGACTCGTGTGCGCCACCTCAAAAGAGTTACTTGCAGTCGTAGTTCAGGATAGCCACCGAGTCAAAGCTGGCTTGCTGCAGTTAAACCCCACCATCCCCTTTGTTGATAATGATGCATATGTAGTTAGTTCTGATGTAAGTTTTGCTGGGTACATTTGTACTCACGTTTGCCTATTTTATGTTTTGCAGAGAGATTTCGGTCTCGCTAGTAGTACCGCGTGGACTTCGACGTTTAGCTTGTTACCTCAGCTACGATCTTGTGCCTCGGCAGGATCTGGTAGATAGTCAGGCTTCTCAGCCTTTTTCAGTTATAGATGTCTGTACCCAGACATGATAGCTTCCGCTTGTGCTTTGACTTGTATGCTCTGATTGTTGGGTCATGAGACCCATGTTTGTAATATCTCGCTCCTCGGAGCCTAATGAATAAATACTTGAGTCATAGAGTCATGTTGTGATGCCATGTTGTATTTGCACATATCGAGCATATTGTGTGTATGTTATTGAAATGCTTGATATGTGTGGGATCTGGCTATCTAGTTGTTTATCCTTAGTAGCCTCTCTTACCGGGAAATGTCTCCTAGTGTTTCCACTGAGCCATGGTAGCTTGCTACTGCTCTGGAACACTTAGGCTGGCCGGCATGTGTCATTCTTCGTTCCTGTGTCTGTCCCTTCGGGGAAATGTCACGCGATGAATACCGGAGTCCTGTTAGCCCGCTACAGCCCGGTTCACCGGAGTCCTGCTAGCCCAGTGCTACAGCCTGGATTCACTCGCTGATGACCGACACGTTCGATGTTGGGTCATGGATGCCTGTCCCTGTAAGTTTGTGCCACTTTGGGTTTACGACTAGCCATGTCAGCCCGGGCTCCTTACCATATGGATGCTAGCGACACTACCATATACGTGTGCCAAAAGACGCAAACGGTCCCGGGCAAAGGTAAGACGACACCCGTGGGAATACCGTGCGTAAGGCCGCAAAGTGATATGAGGTGTTACATGCTAGATCGATGTGGCATTGAGTCGGGGTCCTGACAGCGTTGGTATCAGAGCTTGACTGCCTGTAGGATTACCAAGCCAAACTGGTCAAAGTTGAGTCTAGAAATTCTTTAGTTATGTAAGGGAATTGATTGTGGGATGGAACGTAAGGCTCTTTTTACTCCTTTACCTCATGCCCTTCTGATCTGAGTCATCATCTTCTCTTCTACGTGGATTAAGAACTAGGCTATCCCTTCTTTCTATTAGGATCACGTGTTACTAATCAGTGGACTTATAAGATTGTTGGATTTAAGTTTCAGTTCAGTTCCTACTACTTCCGTATGTTAATTGTTGATCTCGAAACCTTGATATTGTGCTTCTGAGTGGTTATGCCACCATTTTTGTGAATGTCTCAAGTCTTTTCTGAGCATTTACAGCCGTTATGCTGTCCGAGTCATTCCAGGTTTCTAAATAGTCTGATGCATTTGCAAAATCCTTTGCCTCTGGTTTCGATGCTCCTTTATGCCAGCTCAATCACACTAATTGTTGAGTTGAGGTATTCTACTGCCTCGACCTTTATGTTGGAATAATTATTATGACCCTAGGTGTCTCAGGGGATCATCTAGTAATTTAGCCATGATTTGTGTTCCCAGTGTGATGATTCTGGCCATCATTCTCGAAAGCATCCCGTGATGCTACTTAGTAATAGGTATTCTGTTCCTGGGTTCTTGAACCCGAGATTCACTCTACTTACTTCATGTTGATAGTGTTTGCTAGTTCCTTCAGGATATTAGTAACTTTGCGATAGTCCTCGAGGTCCGTGGTATTTCCTTCTTTCAAATACTATGAACCGCTTATGGCAGATGTTTATTGGATCAAAAGATCACAATTAGAGTACTCTTGAGGAGATCTCCATTCATAAATCGTGACTCTGCCAGTCCTACCTCTCTGCATGGGTTAT
>NC_041392.1:165379473-165390824 GCF_002162155.2 Triticum dicoccoides
AGCTTCCGCTTGTGCTTTGACTTGTATGCTCTGATTGTTGGGTCATGAGACCCATGTTTGTAATATCTCGCTCCTCGGAGCCTAATGAATAAATACTTGAGTCGTAGAGTCATGTTGTGATGCCATGTTGTATTTGCACATATCGAGCATATTGTGTGTATGTTATTGAAATGCTTGATATGTGTGGGATCTGGCTATCTAGTTGTTTATCCTTAGTAGCCTCTCTTACCGGGAAATGTCTCCTAGTGTTTCCACTGAGCCATGGTAGCTTGCTACTGCTCCGGAACACTTAGGCTGGCCGGCATGTGTCCTTCTTCGTTCCTGTGTCTGTCCCTTCGGGGAAATGTCACGTGATGAATACCGGAGTCCTGTTAGCCCGCTACAGCCCGGTTCACCGGAGTCCTGCTAGCCCAGTGCTACAGCCTGGATTCACTCGCTGATGACCGACACGTTTGATGTTGGGTCATGGATGCCTGTCCCTGTAAGTTTGTGCCACTTTGGGTTTACGACTAGCCATGTCAGCCCGGGCTCCTTACCATATGGATGCTAGCGACACTACCATATACGTGTGCCAAAAGACGCAAACGGTCCCGGGCAAAGGTAAGACGACACCCGTGGGAATACCGTGCGTAAGGCCGCAAAGTGATATGAGGTGTTACATGCTAGATCGATGTGGCATTGAGTCGGGGTCCTGACAGTTCTCAATCTACTCATGTGCAAAATTTTGTGGAAAAAATACTAGGAAACGTGTCCGTGGCGAAGGAAATATTGTTCGAACAAACATCCATCCAAACAGTTTTTTTCTATACACAAGAAATTTTTGTTTTTTTGCCACGAATATGTTTCCTCCTATTTTTCACGAAATTTCACAAGGGAGTAGATCGGGAACCCAGGTTTGATATCCCGAAATCTTGGAGGGTTTTTCAAATTTCTTGGTATTTTTTCTGAATTTAATGTTCGTATAGGGGTGTGGAGCACCCGAGTGCTACAAATCCGCTTCTCTATGTTACTACTCTAAGTTACTTCTCACTATGACTAGCCTAATGTCATGCATGTGACACTGTTCTATATTACTACCTTCATAGTGGGGAGTGGGGAGTGAGGAGTGTCATAGGTGGTTGTATTTATTATAAGAACTGGGAGCAATAAAAGAAATAAGGAAGGAAAGCTATCTAATTGAAACGGAATTATATGGAGCGCATAAAAAATGCCGATCATCCGTTAAATATTTAGCACATAATCAAATTATCACTTGGGCCATATTTGTTACTCCCTCCCATCCAAAACATATTATTTTCGTGAATACGTTGAGCGGCGTATCATTTCATTGATAGGTGGAAAAGAGAATGCATGGTGCTGCCCTCACGAACGTGCACGCAACGGCGTCCGAGAGAGTGCAAAGTGAGCAACGGAGGAGGGTGCTCAGCCTCCAAACGGTACAGTCAGGTTACAAGAATAATTCTATCTAATCCTCTATCGCCGGCCTTGGCCCACCGGCACGCGTTGTCCTTGTTCAGCTGTACAAGGTCATTGGTGGAGGGTTGGACACCGTCGAAAATGGCTGCATTCCGGTGCTTCCAGATAGCCCATGCAGCGAAAGCGATGATGGAGTTGAGGCCTTTCCTAAGGCTTTCCAGAGATGCCGCCATGGCCTGAAGCCACCAGTCGAAGAAGTTGGTCAAGCCAAGCATGGGTGGTGCAACCAGCCGACATGATGAAATAATTTCATGCCTAGTGATCCGCGAGAAGACACAATCAGCGAGGAGATGGTCGATAGTCTTGAGCTCCTGGGAATAGGAGATGCACTCTGGATCATGCGTGAGGCCGTGATGCGCACGACTACGCCGTCCAGCACCAATCAAGAGAAGCCAGCCATAGGAAGAATTTGTTGCTAAGGGGGGTCAACCTCCCCATCCAAAACATATGAGTATGAGGAATTTTTATCCCATTGTAACACACCATTTTCACAAAGCTTTAGAAGTGCGATGATTTTTTATCTGATGTAATGCACGGGTGTGCGGCATACTGGGCGAGAAGACGAGGACAGACAAAAATGTGTGACTCTTCTATTTTTTTCTCAGGAAGACTACATTTGTGCTAGTAGCACCAATAAAAAACATGAGAAACCTGCATAAACCCAACGGAAACGGAAAAGGCCCCGTTTGAAACGCACGGGGTTGGGCGAACTCTTAGGCCCTGTTCGGAAGTTCCAAGAAAGAGGCAGCTTCCTAAATTTGTTTCGAGAAGCTGGCCCGAACGGTTCTGCTCCAAGACTCGGAGACGAGGAACAGGGTCGGCCTAGCTTCACAAAAATCAGAAATTGGAGTTCCTCGATATTACAGCAAGAACTAGAAGTTGGCGCGCGCTTTGCCGCGCCGCTTTTTCATTGTATCGCTGCAAAATTGATTAGTTTGGGGATGCTTAGTTCATGTGTTTCTTTCATGAGAAATACAAAATCCTAGCCTCCTATAAAGAAACAGGCAATGATCGATCAAGAACAGAGCAAATGTAATAATTGTTGTCAGCTAACTAAATTGTAGTTTGGCAAAACGATGCTAAATCATTGCTCATCGTGTCGTTCTCCTCCTGTACGTTTTGCATCAAAGGGTAGCCAAGGCTATGAGATGAACATCGACAACATCGTGTGATTAGCAACATCAAACATTGCTCAAATCTCATCTCATAAATCACAGAGGTCTGAAGATTCCAAAAGGTGAACAAATAAAGTAAATTATTAAATATGAATTGTATTTCAAATCTAAACCTGTGTAACCATTTTTTTTCTTGCCATCAGGATGATCAGGTAAATACTAAAGAATATAGAAGAAGCAAACTTAGTGAAATCGTTCAATCAAAATTACATAATCAGTTCAAATAGTAAATCTGCTACAACACTACCGCTAAGCAGGTCCTTTCACGGTAAATATCATCTACAGAACATCTCCAGAATGTTTAATCTGCAAATAAATGAAGTGAAACCATATATTTAGCTACTTATGATACTACCACATGGCAACTACCCACAAAACAAAATGACTTGATAATGTGATGCCAAACCGAAATCACAGTGATGTTTGGTTCTTTCATACCTCGACATGAGATGGTAATAATCTAGTTAGCATATACAGGTAGCACAAAGCAACCTCGGTTTAACTTACTACTGACTCTGGCACCAAAAGTACTCTCTACAGTTCATACGTGCCAATTCTGGATGTTTGCACTAAACATTGAACAACGCCAACAAGGAAGCAGATGTGAAAGAATGAATCATACCAATGAGTAGACTAAATTAAGATAATCTTGTGTTTGAAGCCAAAATAATGTTTCTAGAATATTTGTACTTTGGAAGCCTGGATCAGAATGAACAACACTGAAGAAACAACAATTAGAGATAGCAGGTACCTTAATCTATGTTGAGATGCACAATATTTCCTCTTGCCGGCTCAATTTCTTCATTGACCGAAAATAATTGAAGTACCACGACTGATCGATTTGTTGTCCAGCTTGTTGCATTATAAGAAGGGTAAATCCTTCTATAAACAAAAGTAAACATTCTTTATAACAGCACATAACAAGTTGCTTCTCATGATTATTATTTTGAAAGAACAGTAACAAGGCAATTTTCAAAAACATATGCTTAAAGGTCAAAAAAGGAAATAAGAAAGTGGATCAACAAGTTCCTTTTAAGTATCTCATTCATATTCAAGATTCGCAACTAAGAATCTTCATATTCAAGCAAACCCTCTCAACCTTGTAATAAATAAGCAATATATCTGAGAAGGAGAATTTAAGGTGCTGGCCTATTAATCTGAACAGAACCAGACATATTGCAGATTTCAGGGAACTCAATCTCGAGACAGCACAACTAGGCAGTTCTATATATATTTCCACTTGCAAGTCCAGACGCTACAATCTGCTCTAACAAATACGCTGAGTAGTATGTTATCGCCTCTCCCGCCAATGAAAATTAACTAATGATGCAATAAAAATCTAATGGTGCAGCAGTGGGCATGCTTATTACATATTTGAAATACAATGAAATTTGATTTGTCATGTCATAGATAATTAAATGCCATGGGGAAAAATACATAGAAAGAATGTTACCTTGTCTAGCTTTGCTTTGAGATAATGTGCCTACCAGAGAAGGATGTACTTCCTTTTTCACGGTTCTTATTAGAAAGAGAGGAAATGGTCATTTTGTGATGGTTGAGTTCACATTCTTTATTATTTTCTTATGTTTTCATTGCAGCTTGCTAGCATGTGTGCCCTTTTGCATTTTAGTTTCTCAGAGCAGTGGCAGTGATCTACCGAGTTCATTTTGGGACCATGGTACTTTTAAATTTTTAGATCAATTATGTTCTCTATGGTTCAAATACAAATACACATGAAATTCGCATAGTTCAAGCTAGGAGATACGTCCATTTTGCATCATGTTTTCCTACTGTTATTTATGTTGTTTTTATGCATAATAATGCTTTTTAGAGTAATTCTAATGCCTTTTCTCATAATTTTCAAGGTACACACAAAGAGAGAGAATTCCGGTAGCTGGAAATCTAGACCTGGAAAAGCTACGTCAGGCTACCTATTCTGCACAACTCCAAACAAGCTGAAACTTCACGAAGAATTTTTATGAAATAAATGAAGAATATAGGAGCAAATAAGTACCAGAGGGGGCCACCAGGTGGGCACAACCCCCCTGGGCGAGCCAGGGAACCCAGGCGCGCCCTGGTGGGTTGTGCTCACCCAGGCCCACCTCCGGTGCCCATCTTCTGGTATATAAGTCATTTTTCCCTAGAAAAAATAAGGGGAGGACTTTCAGGACGGAGCGCCGCCGTCTCGAAGCGGAACTTGGGCAGGAGCACTTTTGCCCTCCGGTAGAGCGATTCCGCTGGGGGAATTGCCCTCTGATAACCCACAAGTATAGGGGATCGCAACACCTTTCGAGGGTAGAGTATTCAAGCCAAATTTATTGATTCGACACAAGGGGAGCCAAAGAATATTCTCAAGTATTAGCAGCTGAGTTATCAATTCAACCACACCTGGAAACTTAGTATCTGCAGCAGAGTGTTTAGTAGCAAAGTAATATGATAGTGATGGTAACGGTAACAAAAGAGTAACGAAAGCAAAGTAATGTTTTTGGTATTTTGTAGTGATTGTAACAATAGCAACGGGAAAATAAATAAGCGTAAACCAGTAGATGGAAAGCTCGTAGGCATCGGATCAGTGATGGATAATTATGCCAGATGTGGTTCATCATGTAACAGTCATAACATAGGGTGACACAGAACTAGCTCCAATTCATCAATGTAATGTAGGCATGTATTCCGAATATAGTCATACGTGCTTATGGAAAAGAACTTGCATGACATCTTTTGTCCTACCCTCCCGTGGCAGCGGGGTCCTAATGGAAACTAAGGGATATTAAGGCCTCCTTTTAATAGAGAACCGGAACAAAGCATTAGCACATACTGAATACATGAACTCCTCAAACTACGGTCATCACCGGTAAGTATCCCGATTATTGTCACTTCGGGGTTAACGGATCATAACACATAACAGGTGACTATAGACTTGCAAGATAGGATCAAGAACTCTCATATATTGACGAAAACATAATAGGTTCAGATCTGAAATCATGGCACTCGGGCCCTAGTGACAAGCATTAAGCATAGCAAAGTCATACCAACATCAATCTCAGAACATAGTGGATACTAGGGATCAAACCCTAACAAAACTAACTCGATTACATGATAAATCTCATCCAACCCATCACCGTCCAGCAAGCCTATGATGGAATTACTCACGCACTGCGGTGAGCATCATGAAATTGGTGATGGAGGATGGTTGATGATGACGATAGCGATGAATCCCCCTCTCCGGAGCCCCGAACGGACTCCAGATCAGCCCTCCCAAGAGGTTTTAGGGCTAGGCGGCAGCTCCATATCGTAAAACGCGATGAAATCTTCTCTTCTATTTTTTTCTCCCCAAAAGCAGTTATATCGAGTTGGAGTTGGAGTCGGGAGGTCTCCAGGGGGGCCACGAGGTATGGGGCGCGCCCTAGGGGGGGCGCCCCCCACCCTCGTGGCAAGGGTGTGGGGCCCCTGGTCTTCATCTTTGGCGAGGATTTTTTATTATTTATTGTAAGATATTCCATGGAGTTTCAGGTCATTCCGAGAACTTTTGTTTTCTGCACATAAAACAACATCATGGCAATTCTGTTGAAAACATCGTCAGTCCGGGTTAGTTCCATTCAAATCATACAAGTTAGAGTCCAAAACAAGGGCAAAAGTGTTTGGAAAAGTAGATACGATGGAGACGTATCAACTCCCCCAAGCTTAAACCCTTGCTTGTCCTCAAGCAATTCAGTTGACAAACTGAAAGAAATAAAGAAAAACTTTTACAAACTCTGTTTGCTCTTGTTGTTGTAAATATGTCAATCTAGCATTCAAGTTTTCAGCAAAGATTATAACTAACCACATTTGCAATAATTCTCAGGTCTCATGATTACCCATATCAATAGCATAATCAACTAGCAAGCCATAATAATAAATCTTGGATGACAACACTTTCTCAAAACAATCATAATATGATATAAAAAGATGGGATCTCGCTAGCCCTTTCTGAGACCGCAAAACATAAATGCAGAGCACCTTTAAAGATCAAGGACTGACTAGACATTGTAATTCATGGTAAAAGAGATCCAATCATAGTCACACCCAATATAAATAAACAGTAATAAATGCAAATGACAGCTGCGTTCTCCAGCTAGTGCTTTTTAATAAGAGGATGATGACTCAACATAAAAGTAAATAGATAGGCCCTTCGCAGGGGGAAGCCGGGATTTGTAGAGGTGCCAGAGCTCGGTTTTGAAATAGAGGTGAATAATATTTTGAGCAGTATACTTTCATTGTCAACATAACAACCAAGAGATGGCAATATCTTCCATGCTACACATATTATAGGCGGTTCCCAAACAGTTATACTCCCCCTCCACCAACAAACATCAATCCATGGCTTGCTCGAAACAACGAGTGCCTCCAACATACATCAGGTCCTGGGGGAGTTTCGTTTTTCAATTATTTTTGATTTAGTTTGCATAAAGCATGGGATTGGGCATCCCGGTGACCAGCCATTTATCTCGTGAGTGAGGAGCGGAGTCCACTCCTCTTGAGAATAACCCGCCTAACATGGAAGATACAGACAGTCCTAGTTGATACATGAGCTATTCGAGCATAAAAACAGGATGATTATTTGAAGGTTTAGAGTTTGGCACATACAAATTCACTTGGAATGGCAGATAGATACCACATATAGGAAGGTATAGTGGACTCATCTGGAATAACTTTGGGGTTTAAGGGATTGGATGCACAAGCAGTATTCCTGCTTAGTACAGGTGAAGGCTAGCAAGAGACTGGGAAGCGACCAACTAGAGAGCGACAACAGCCATGTACATGCATTAAAATTAATAAACATTGGATGCAAGCATGAGTAGGATATAATCCACCATGAACATAAATATCGTGAAGGCTACGTTGATTTGTTTCAACTACATGCGCGAACATGTGCCAAGTCAAGTCACTTAAATCATTCAAAGGAGGATACCACCCCATCATACCACATCATAACCATTTTAATAGCATGTTGGCACGCAAGGTAAACCATTATAACTCATAGCTAATCAAGCATGGCACAAGCAACTATGATCTCTAATTGTCATTGCAAGCATGTTTATTCATAACAAGCTGAATCAAGAATGATGAACTCATCATATTTACAGAAACAAAAGAGGTCGAGTTCATACTGGCTTTTCTCATCTCAGTCAGTCCATCATATATCATCATAATTGCCTTTCACTTGCACGACCGAACGACGTGAATAACAATAAGAGTGCGCGTGCATTGGACTAAGCTGGAATCTGCGAGCATTTAATAAACAGGAGAAGACAAAGCAATATGGGCTCTTGGTTAAATCAACAATAAAGCATATAAGAGCCACTTAAACAATTTAATCATGGTCTTCTCCTACTGACCCCCAAAGAAAAGAAAAGAAATAAAACTATTTACATGGGAAAGCTCCTAACAAGCAAAAGAAGAACAGGAAATATTTTTGGGTTTTCTTTTTAATTACTACTACAAGCATGGAAAGTAAATTAATTAAAATCTACAACTAATTTTTTGGTTTTTTCTTAAGGTTTATTAAACACACAAGAAGAAAGCATAAAAGAAAATAAACTAGCATGGATGATACAGTGAAAAAGTATGAGCACCGACATCTAGCAATGAGTGTGTGTGAACATAAATGTAATGTCGGTGAGAAATACGTACTCCCCCAAGCTTAGGCTTTTGGCCTAAGTTGGTCTATGGCCACGACTGGCCTGACTGATATCCATAATAATAGTTGGGGTCGTACTACGATGTAGCGGCTATCGCCTCCTAAGCTGCAGTGTGGCGACGAGCGGCCTCCGCTCTCCTCTCGTACTCATCTGCCTCCTCTCTGGTAATAGTATATCCTCCTCTTGCCTGATAATCAAAGAAAGCAGGAGCAGGGAGAGTAATACGGATAGCACGGCGTCTGTCAAAGATTAGTCGGTACTGGAGAGGCGATTCGTTCCTCTCGACAAAATGGTGAGAAACCATATAATCAAAATCTAAATAAGCAGGAGGCAACTCCATGTCTCCTTCACGAACATCTATCTCAAGAAATTTAGCTAAGCGGGTTGCATAAATTCCTCCAAAGAAATCTCCATTATATCTATTATGATGCAACCTACGAGCTACAATGGCTCCCATATGATAAGATTGGTCTCCTGACACAGCACTCCTGAGAATGCTAAGGTCAGGGACACACATGTGACATGCTTCATCCTTAGCATTTATGCACCTACCTATGAAGAGAGCAAAATAATGTATAGCAGGAAAGTGAATGCTCCCTATGGTAGCTTGCGTTATATCTCTAGATTCCCCTACAGTTATACTAGCAAGAAAGTTTCTAAATTCAGATTTAGGGGGATCCCTAACACTACCCCATTGTGGAAGTTTGCAAGCAAAAGTGAAATCCTCTAAGTCCATCGTATAAGATTTGTCATAAAGATCAAACATGACTGAAGGAGAATTATGCGAAGATGAATACTCAAACCTCCTCACAAAAGAGCTTGTGAGATCATGATACTGGGAGCAATTGTCTGCCTCAAAGTCCTCAAGACCGGCACTACGCAAATATGCGTTAAATTCTTCTTTAATTCCCGCTTGATCCATAAAATTTTCAGAAGGCCATCACAAGGACGCACTGGAGCGTCTCTTGGTGGCTCTTCATTAGTGTAGCGACCAGACCTCAAACAGTCCGATCTCTGTGCTTTAGTGTCATCCCTGGATCAGTAATGCTGACACGCACAGTACTTGAAGGATTTATAACAGAGTACCAATCACACACTTATTACATCGAATGTCTCAAAAGAGAACTTATTACAATAAATATGGCTTAAGGCCATCTAATAACGATAATAGCGGAAGGCTTGGAAGATAAGTGAGTCCATCAACTCCAACGGCATCACTGAGTATAGAACCACGACCTAAAGGCACCTTACTCATCGTCTGAAAAGTCTGCAACATGAACGTTGCAGCCCGAAAATGGGTCAGCACATGGAATATGCTGGCAATGTAACACATAGAGAGTAATGGAAGAATAAAGCTATACTACATGCATATATGGCTGGTGGAAAGCTCTATGGTTACAGTTTTGCGTAAAGCCAATTTTTCCCTACTGCAAAGGAATAAATTTTATTTAACTATCATGGTAGTTGTTAAACATTGAGAGTGTAGACACCCTCTCAATCCCAATTTAGTATCATCATTAAAACCCAACAGTATTAATTTAAAGTAACATGATGAGATTCACATGATAATCCAAGTACTAGATACTCAAGACATCCATAACCGGGGACACGGCTAACCATGATTAGTTTATACACTTTGCAGAGGTTTGCGCACTTTTCCCCACAAGACTCGATCTCCTCCGTTAGGATTCTCGCACTACATGGTGTTTGAGAAACGGATGACCGAGACATAGTCTTTCAGAAGTGCTAGCACCTTACGATCGGGTACATAGTACCAACCTACATCCCCTACATCTGCTAGTCTACCACTGTAAAAGTTCACACGGCTTAATCGGCTATGCTAGAGCCCATAGTAGCTTGTGGCTGCACACGAAAGTTTCTAGTATGAATAAATCTCATGATCCCTTTGAGCCTGGGTGGCGGTCCATAGAGAAAAATAGGCAATCGCTGGAATACCCAGGTGCCTCAATCCACCCAGATGTGTGTTTAAGTTGCCACCTTAAATAAACCATTAATTTATCAATCTCACATCTGTCATGGATACACTCTCCCAATCCATGTCTACTAGCATAGCATGGCATAATAAGCAAACGTAGAAGTAACTCCCAAGGGTTGATAATAAAACAGGTAATAGGTTCTACCTCATCTACTTCCCAAAACCACATATTAATCAGATCCTAATCATGCAATTGTTTGAGGATTGATCTAATGCAATAAAACTGGGTAGTAAAGAGGTATGATCAAAGTGTTACTTGCCTTGCTGATGATCTGTGAAACCTAGAGATTCGAAGTAGCAAGCGGCGCACTCCGGGTACTCTATCGCAAACAAACAAGCATACAATAAGTACTCATCTAATGCACGGGTAAAACTCAAATAAGAAAACTAACCAGAAAGTTCAACTTAAGAACTCTGGTTTGCAAAAAGAACCAAATCGAACGAAGCAACAAAAGTCAAATGGCAAAAGAAACAAACTTCGTTTACTAATCTGGATCTAAGTCAAATTTTACAGATGCAAAAACTTGTTTGAGTTGGTTAAATGGAAAGAGGGTTTCGAGACGAAACTCCAGGCGCTTGAATCGCCTGATTTCGATAAACCAGCAAAAAGTTATACTAGAACGAAAATCGGATCAGAAATCGCGATCAGAAATAACCGCGGAAAAATCTGAGAAAAAGAAAAACTGACAAACAGATTAACGAACGAACGTTCGTTAACTGAAACTAAACGACGAATTCGTTCATTAAAACAAACGAACGGGCGAATGCTTGCTAAATAAATAAACCGAAAAATAAAACCGATGTATTTATCAAAAAACGAATCTAGGGTTTTCTAAAAAACCCGGATCGGTTTCTTTAGAAAAACCGGGGCGACGGGCGGCTACCTCGGCTCGGGCTCCGGCGAGGTCCGGCGGGGTTCCGACGGGGCTCCGGTGGCGGTGGGCGGCGTGCGGTGGCGGGGCGGCGGCTACTGGCGGCGGCGCAAGGCGGGGGGGCAGCGGTGGCTTGCGGCAGCGGTGCAAG
>NC_041392.1:165391208-165399332 GCF_002162155.2 Triticum dicoccoides
CGAGGGGCTGCGGCGGCAACTTGGGGCTCCAGGGGTGCTCCGAGGTGGTATTTAAAGGGGGAGAGGCGGCGGCGGCTCCGACTTGGGGAGGGGGTCGGTCGGCGGCGGCGGCTCGGACTCTCCCGAGTCCGGCGGCGGCACGGGACGGGAAGGTGGTGGCGCGGGCGGGCCGGCCGGCCTAGCTCGGCCGGGCTTCGGCCCAGTCGGGCGCGCGGGAGGTTTTTTTTTTAAAAAAATCCTGCCGAACTAAGAAAAAAACCTAGAAACATAAATAAAAATCTAAAAATGCCAAAACAAATTTTCACCATCTAAATAAAATATTTAGAACAGGATGAACATTTTCTTGGCCCAAAAATGCAGTTTTGAAAACGTGCAATTTTTCCTAAATTCAAATAAAATAGCGAGAAAACTCCGAAATAAAATCTTACTTGATTTTTTTATTAAACCTTCAATATTTATTTATTTTGGGAAAGTCATTTTATTCCCTCTCTCATATTTTTATTATAGAAATAATTGAAGACAGAATAAATAAAATCAATGAACCTATTTTCAAAATTTGAGAAAAACCCAAATATGAAAATAACGAAATCCCCAACTCTCTCCGTGGGTCCTTGAGTTGTGTAGAATTTCTGGATCAGGCCAAAAGCAAATAAAATATGATATGTAGTGATGACCTAATGTATAACATTCCAAATTGAAAATTTGGGATGTTACAAACCTACCCCCCTTAAGATGAATCTCGCCCTCGAGATTCGGGTTGGCTAGAAAATAGGTGAGGGTGGTCCTTCAGCAGTTCTTCCTCTCGCTCCCAGGTGGCTTCATCCTCGGTGTGGTGGCTCCACTGAACTTTGGAAAACTTGATAACCTTGCTGCGGGTGACTCGGCTGGCATACTCAAGAGTCTTGACTGGTTTCTCCTCATAGGTCAAATCACTATCCAACTGAATTGCTTCCAGCGGCACTGTATCTCTCGGTGGTATGTCCGCCAACTCTGCGTGGCACTTCTTCAACTGGGAGACGTGGAACACATCGTGAACTCCCGATAATCCTTCGGGAAACTCCAACTTGTAGGAAACTTCTCCCATATGCTCCAAAACTTTGTATGGTCCCACAAAACGTGGCGCTAACTTTCCTTTAACTCCAAAGAGCTTAACTCCCGAAGTGGAGATACTCGAAGATAAACTCGGTCTCCGACTTCGTAAACTGTCTCCTTGCGTTTAGAATCCGCGTAGCTCTTCTGCCTGGACTGGGCTACCTTGAGCCTATCGCAAATCAATTTCACTTTTTGTTCAGACTCCTTAATCAAATCCGGTCCAAACAACTGGCGGTCTCCAACTTCATCCCACAACAATGGTGTTCTGCACCTTCTTCCGTATAAGGCTTCGAAAGGGGCCATCTTCAAACTGGATTGATAACTGTTGTTGTAGGAGAACTCTGCATATGGCAAATTGTCGTCCCAACTAGATCCATAATCTAGGCACAAGCTCTCAGCATATCCTCCAAAATTTGATTGACTCTCTCGGTTTGTCCATCTGTCTGCGGATGAAAAGCTGTACTGAACTCTAGCCTGGTACCCAAAGTTTCGTGCAATTGATTCCAGAACTTTGAGGTAAACTGGGTTCCTCTATCTGATACAATGCTCCTCGGAACTCCATGCAGACATACGATCCTGGTCATGTATATCTTTGCCAACTTAGCACTGGTGTAGGTGGTCTTTACTGGGATGAAATGAGCTACCTTCGTCAAGCGATCGACTACAACCCATATCGAGTCATAGCCTGAACGGGTCCTGGGTAATCCCGTGATGAAATCCATGCCTAGCTTATCCCACTTCCATTCGGGTATCGGCAATGGTTGTAGCAATCCTGCTGGCTTCTGATGCTCTGCCTTTACTCTCTGACATACATCACAAACTGCTACATACTCCGCAATATCCTTCTTCATTCCGGTCCACCAGAAAGTACCCTTCAAATCCAAATACATCTTGGTATTTCCTGGGTCAATCAAGTATGGTGAATCATGGGCCTCCTGCAGAATCAACTTCCTGATCTCCAGGTCGTTAGGCACATAAACACGGTCTTCAAACCATAGGGTATCGTGCTCATCCTCACGAAATCCTTTAACTTTACCCTTGCTCATCTTCTCCTTTATAGAGGCAACCTCCTTGTCAGTTTTCTGAGCTTCTCTGACCTTATCCATCAAAGTAGACTGAATCTCCAATGCTGCTAGATAGCCTTTCGGAACTATCTCCAAACATAGCTCACGAAGGTCTTTGGCTAACACCTTCGGTAAATCTCCCGTCATTAATGTGTTGACATGGCTCTTACGGCTCAGCGCATCGGCTACTACGTTAGCCTTTCCGGGATGATAATGCAATCTCATATCATAATCCTTGATGAGCTCCAACCATCTCCTTTGCCTGAGATTTAGCTCCTTCTGCGTGAAAATATACATCAAACTCTTGTGATCCATGTATACTTCACAATGGTTTCCAATGAGAAAATGTCTCAAAGTCTTCAATGCATGCACTAAGGCTGCTAACTCCAAATCATGCGTGGCATAATTCAACTCACGAGGTTTCAGCTATCGTGAAGCATACGAAACAACTCTTCCCTCCTACATAAGCACTGCTCCAAGTCCTCGATGTGAAGTGTCGCAATACACCTCATAATCCTTGCTCTGATCTGGCAGAATCAATATTGGTGATGTAACCAAACGTTTCTTCAACTCCTGGAAACTAGCCTCACATTCCTCAGTCCATTTGAACTTGGTATCCTTCTTCAACAACTCCGTCATAGGCTTTGCAATTTTTGGAGAAATTCTTAATGAATCTCCGGTAGTATCCTGCAAGTCCAAGAAAACTCCGAATCTCTCCAACTATTGTTGGTGCTTCCCAATTTGTCATAGTGACAACCTTGGTGGGATCTACTGCTACACCTTCTCCGGATATAACGTGTCCGAGGAATCCAACTTCCTTCAACCAAAACTCACATTTACTGAACTTGGCATATAACTGATGTTCTCTGAGCTTCTCAAGTACTAAACGCAAATGCTCCTTATGCTCCTCTTCATTCTTTGAGTAGACCAAAATATCATCAATGAACACCACGACGAACTTATCCAAAAACTCCATAAACACCTTGTTCATCATGTTCATGAAATATGCAGGTGCGTTAGTCAGACCAAATGACATAACAGTATACTCGTACAGCTCATACCTGGTGGTAAAAGCCGTCTTAGGTATATCCTGCTCTCGAATCTTCAACTAATGGTATCCTGATCGCAGATCGATCTTGGAAAATACCTTAGCTCCTTGCAATCGATCAAACAGATCATTGATCATCGGCAGTGGGTACTTGTTCTTGATTGTTACTTCGTTCAATCCTCGATAATCAACAACCATCCTTAACGATCCATCCTTCTTCTCCACTAGAAGTACTGGCGATCCCCAAGGTGAAGAACTTGGGCGAATATAACCTTTATCCAGTAACTCCTTAATCTGCTTCTTAATCTCCTCCAAATCTTTTGCGGGCATCCTGTATGGTCTCTTAGATATGGGTCCTGTGCCTGTCAAAAGCTCAATCAAAAACTCAATATCTCTATCCGGTGGCATGCCTAGCAACTCCTCTGGAAATACATCAGGGAAATCCTTCACCACTGGTACTTCCTCCTGCACAAATCCTGATAAGGAATTTACTTGAGTCCTCTTCGGCACATGCCGAGATACATACTTGATCCTTCTTCCTTCTGGCATTGTAAGAAAAATTGACTTACTGGCGCATTCAATGTTCCCTCCATACTTCGATAACCAATCCATGCCTAATATCACATCTAATCCTTTAGATTCCAATACTATTAGGTCCGAGGGAAATACATAGTTACCAATCCTTAATGGTAACCGATCACACCATAGATTAGCCATATACTCTGCTCCAGGCGAGGTTACTAACATGGGTGACCTAAGGGCTTGGGTTGGCAGTTTATACTTATCCACAAATCCCCTTGATATGTATGAATGTGATGCACCAGTATCGAAAAGAACAAGTGCAGTAAATGTCTTAACCAAAAACTTACCTATTACTGCATCTGACTGAGCTTCAACCTCCTCCACGTTAACGTGGTTCACCTGTCCCCTATTGACAGGGTTCGGCTTCTTCCCAGAGCTTACATTGCCATTTCCACTCTGGGCTTCAGGACATTCATTGGCGTAATGTCCAGTCTTCTGGCACTTATAGCAAGTGACTTGGCTCAGGTCTCTCTTGGCTGGCGTCGATGGGTTGGTACGGTTCTGGCCGTTGCTTCCTCCATTCCCGTTACCATTCTTGGGGCCATTATGATTGTGCGAGCTGCCTCCTCCATGGGTATGCTGAAAATGTCCTCCCGGTTTAGGGGTAAAACGTGGCTTCTATTGAGCTCCAGAATTGTACTTCCCTTGTCCATACTTCCTCTTGCGGTTTTCAATCTGTTGTTGCTTCCCTTCAATCATAAGAGCGCGATCTACCAACTCCTGGTAGTTGTTGAAGCTTGCTACCATCAACTGCATGCTCAACTCATCATCTAGTCCTTCCAAAAACTTCTCCTGCTTAGCTGCATCCGTAGCAACGTCATCTGGGGCATAACGTGCTAGCTTACTAAAGTCATCCACATACTGGCCAACTGTCCGTCCTCCTTGGCGCAAGTTGCGAAACTCACGCTTCTTCATGGCCATAGCTCCTGCTGACACATGGGCAGTACGGAAAGCCTGCTGAAATTGGTCCCATGATGCTGCTGGTCCATCCAACTGATGTGCGGCAAAGCGCACCTTCTCAGCATCAGTACATCCTGTAGTGGTTAACTCCCTTCCAATCTTGTGGAGCCAACCATCTGCTACTATAGGCTCGGTGCTACTAGAGAACACCGGCGGATTCAGCCTAAGAAAATGGGTTAAGTGATCCACAGGTGGTGGCGGTGGTGGGTTGTTGTTGTTGTTGTTGTTGTTGTTCCCCTTATTCTGATTCTGGACTAGCAACTGCATCAACATATTCTGTTGCTGGATCAACTGAGTGAGCTCCGGTGGGAAAGCAAATCCATTGTCACGTCTCGGAGGCATCTGGGGGGTTTAGAAAAGAGGAGAATATAGAATAGAATGAGGTATAGAGGGAAAACACTACCCATATGCACATGAGGCAAATGCAAACAAAATCACTTCATTCAATCAAACAAGGGCATACAACAGTCTATCTCTTGTTAGAAAAGTGCTTGGGCTATACTAGATACATGGGGAAATACTACTACTGATATGGGGGTCTACTAGAAAAACTGCTCCGATGAAGACTCCATGATATCTGCTCCGGCTTCATCAACATAGTCATCATCGCTATTGTCTGGGTCCGAGTCGGTGTCATCGATGATGATGTAGTTTTCTGGACAAGTGCAATCTTTGTCTTCTCCTCCAGTTGCGGGAAATCCCATGAATATTTTTAGCTTCTTCTTCAGATCATCGTTCTTCTCCACGAGTGTTGCTATTTCCTCCTCATATCCATCGCGTGTAGACTTGAGTTCTTCTTCCAGCTCCGTGATCTTGGTCATGGCCTTCTTCAGGTCTATCATGCCTGCGCACATCTGGTTCTCCTAATGTCGAATGTGCTGGTTTAACTCCTGGATGAAAGCTGCAATTGATCTATCCTTCCTGGTGCTGATCATCTCCCATTGCTCATCTCGGCGCCCACAAATCTGGTAGATAGTATCCTTGAGATCCTTGTGGTAGACTTTTCCAATGCGTCCCATCGTGATGTGGGCTGCCATGCTCTTTCCTAGACTCCAGGTTGGTGCATCAAAGGAAAACTCTATGGGCTCAGTGACGGGCATGAACGTCCTTCCTGGAACTTGAACTTGAATCATCCAGCGCTCCTCTTCAGGTAAAGTGGCATTGTAGGTTCCGGTGAAGCTTGGTACTCCGATGTTTAGGTATCTAGTGACTTCCTTCAAGTGACGTCCAAAGGGTGTATCTTCATCCAGTTGCGTGAACTTGTTCCTTGCATCCGCCATCCTAAAAGAGTAGAAAAGATGAGGAGTTAGAAATGAGAAGAGGGAGTATTGATCTAGGGCTTTGGCTTAGTGATCGTGTCGTACAGTCAGTGTGTGCTCTGATACCATCTTGTAGCGACCAGACCTCAAACAGTCTGATCTCTGTGCTTTAGTGTCATCCCTGGATCAGTAATGCTGACATGCACAATACTTGAAGGATTTGTAACAGAGTAGAAATCACACACTTATTACATTGAATGTCTCAAAAGAGAACTTATTGCAATAAATATGGCTTAAGGCCATCTAATAACGATAACAGCGGAAGGCTTGGAAGATAAGTGAATCCATCAACTCCAACGGCATCACTGAGTATAGAACCATGACCTAAAGGCACCTTACTCGTCATCTAAAAAGTCTACAACATGAATGTTGCAGCCCGGAAATGGGTCAGCACATGGAATATGCTGGCAATGTAATACATAGAGAGTAATGGAAGAATAAAGCTATACTACATACATATATGGCTGGTGGAAAGCTCTATGGTTACAGTTTTGCATAAAGGCAATTTTTCCCTACTGCAAAGGAATAAATTTTATTTAACTATCATGGTAGTTGTTAAACATTGAGAGTGTAGACAACCTCTCAATCCCAATTTAGTATCATCATTAAAACCCAACAGTATTAATTTAAAGTAACATGATGAGATTCACATGATAATCCAAGTACTAGATACTCAAGACGTCCATACCGGGGACACGGCTAACCATGATTAGTTTATACACTCTGCTGAGGTTTGCGCACTTTTCCCCACAAGACTCGATCTCCTCCGTTGGGATTCTCGCACTACATGGTGTTTGAGAACCGGATGGCCGAGACATAGTCTTTCAGAAGCGCTAGCACCTTACGATTGGGTAGACACTACCAACCTACATCCCCTACATCTGCTAGTCTACCACTCTAAGAGTTCGCACGGCTTAATCGCCTATGCTAGAGCCCATAGTAGCTTGTGGCTGCACACGGAAGTTTCTAGTATGAATAAATCTCATGGTCCCTTTGAGCCTGGGTGGCGGTCCATAAAGAAAAATAGGCAATCGCTGGAATACCCAGGTGCCTCAATCCACCCATATGTGTGTTTAAGTTGCCACCTTAAATAAACCATTAATTTATCAATCTCACATCTGTCATGGATACACTCTCCCAATCCACGTCTACTAGCATAGCATGGCATAATAAGCAAACGTAGAAGTAACTCCCAAGGGTTGATAATAAAACAGGTAATAGGTTCTACCTCATCTACTTCCCAAAACCACATATTAATCAGATCCTAATCGTGCAATTGTTTGAGGATTGATCTAATGCAATAAAACTGCGTAGTAAAGAGGTATGATCAAAGTGTTACTTGCCTTGCTGATGATCCGTGAAACCTAGAGATTCGAAGTAGCAAGCGGCGCACTCCGGGTACTCTATCGCAGACAAACAAGCATACAATAAGTACTCGTCTAATGCACGGGTAAAACTCAAATAAGAAAACTAACCAGAAAGTTCAACTTAAGAACTCTGGTTTGCAAAAAGAACCAAATCGAACGAAGCAACGAAAGTCAAACGGCGAAAGAAACAAACTTTGTTTACTAATCTAGATCTAAGTCAAATTTTACATATGCAAAAACTTGTTTGAGTTGGTTAAACGGAAAGAGGATTTCGAGACGAAACTCCAGGCGCTTGAATCGCCTGATTCCGATAAATGAGCGAAAAGTTATACTAGAACGAAAATCGGATCAGAAATCACGATCAGAAATAACTGCGGAAAAATCCAAGAAAAAGAAAAACTGATGAACAGATTAACGAACGAATGTTCGTTAATTGAAACTAAACGACGAATTCGTCCGTTAAAATGAACGGGCGAACGCTCGCTAAATAAATAAACCGGAAAATAAAACCGATCTATTTATAAAAAACGAATCTAGGGTTTTCTGAAAAAAGCAGATTGGTTTCTTTAGAAAAACCGGGGTAGTGGGCGGCTACCTCGGCTCAGGCTCCGGCGAGGTCCGGCGGGGTTACGGCGGGGCTCCGGTGGCGGTGTGCGGCGTGGGGTGGTGGGGCGGCGGCTCCTGGCGGCGGG
>NC_041392.1:165399766-165448577 GCF_002162155.2 Triticum dicoccoides
GGCGGGGTGGCGGCAAGCAGCGGCGCGGGCGGCGAGGGGCTGCGGCTGCGGCGACTTGGGGCTCCAGGGGGGCCCGGGGTGGTATTTAAAGGGGGAGAGGCGGCGGCGGCTCCGACTTGGGGAGAGGGTCGGGCGGCGGCTTGGACTCTCCCGAGTCCGGCGGCGGCACGGGACAGGGAGGCGGTGGCGCGGGCGGGCCGGCCTGGCTCGGCTGGGCTTCGGCCCAGTCGGGCGCAGGAGGTTTTTTTTAAAATAAAATCCCGCCGAACTAAGAAAAAACCTAGAAAAATAAATAAAAATCTAAAAATGCCAAAACAAATTTTCACCGTCTAAATAAAATATTTAGAACAAGATGAACATTTTCTTGGCCCTAAAATGCAGTTTTGAAAACGGGCAATTTTTCCTAAATTCAAATAAAATAGCGAGAAAACTCCGAAATAAAATCTTACTTGATTTTTTTATTAAACCTTCAATATTTATTTATTTTGGGAAAGTCATTTTATTCCCTGTCTCATATTTTTATTATAGAAATACTTGAAGATAGAATAAATAAAATCAATGATCCTATTTTCAAAATTTGAGAGAAACCCAAATATGAAAATAACGAAATCCCCAACTCTCTGTGTGGGTCCTTGAGTTGCGTAGAATTTCTGGATCAGGCCAAAAGCAAATAAAATATGATATGCAGTGATGACCTAATGTATAACATTCCAAATTGAAAATTTAGGATGTTACAATGAGCATCACGCATTGCAAGCCTGGGTCCTTGCTTCCTTGAAGAACCACCTTGTAACATTTTCCTAAACATATTTCTTCCTCTGAAAATTTTTAGTAACTTCAAAATAAAAGTAAACCAAACTCAATAATATTGATAGCAACTACTCCTACAAGTGCCTAGGGCCTATATCATGCATCAAAACTACTTTTGACCATATAAATTTGACATGCAAGCTCAAGAACAGGGTCACCTAAGCAGCAAAAATTTGCAATGAATAAAGCACTAGAACAAAAACTAATTGGACCAATGGAGGAGTCACATACCAAGGAACAATCTCCCCAAGCAGTTTTGTGGGAGGTTCTTTGAGCAAGGAGATCGAAAATGGCAGCAAAGAGAGCTGGAACTCGTGCTTGAGTTGGTTTTTCGTGTTTATGGGAGGAAGAAGAAGAGAATGGGTGCAGGAATAACTAGAGTAGGGCCACCATGGGCCCATGAGGCAGGGGGGCGCGCCCTCCACCCTCGTGGCAAGGTGGTTGGCCCGCCTGGTGTGTTCTTTGTTCCATAAATCCTCAAATATTCTAGAAAAAATCATATTTAATTTTCAGGGCATTTGGAGAACTTTTATTTTCGAGGTATTTTTATATTGCACGGATAATCAGATAACAGACAGACAAATATTTATTTTTATTTTATTTCAACTAAATAACAGAAAGTATAGAGAGGGTACAGAAGGTTGTGCTTCTAGTTTCATCCATCTCATGCTCATCAAAAAGAATCCACTAACAAGGTTGATCAAGTCTTGTTAACAAACTCATTCCGATTAACATGAAACCGGAGAAATTTCAAATAACACTAGGTTACCTCAACGGGGATATGCACATCCCCAATAATAAGTATATCATATTTCTTCTTGATAGTAGGAAGAGGAAATTCAAAACCTCCAAATATAATCGATGGAATTTTTTCGATAGAATTTATACTATGAACTTGAGGTTGTTTCCTCGGAAAGTGTACCGTATGCTCATTACCATTAACACGAAAAGTGACATTGCCTTTGTTGCAATCAATAACAGCCCCTGCAGTATTAAGAAAGGATCTTCCAAGAATAATAGACATACTATCGTCCTCGGGAATATCAAGAATAACAAAGTCCGTAAAAATAGTAACGTTTGCAACCACAACATGCACATCCTCACAAATACCGACAGGTATAGCAGTTGATTTATCAGCCATTTGCAAAGATATTTCAGTAGGTGTCAACTTATTCAAGTCAAGTCTACGATATAAAGAGAGAGGCATAACACTAACACCGCCTCCAAGATCACATAAAGCAGTTTTAACATAGTTTCTTTTAATGGAGCATGGTATAGTAGGTACTCCTGGATCTCCAAGTTTCTTTGGTATTCCACCCTTAAAAGTATAATTAGCAACCATGGTGAAAATTTCAGCTTCCGGTATCTTTCTTTTATTTGTAATAATATCTTTCATGTACTTAGCATAAGGATTCATTTTAAGCATATCAGTCAATCGCATACGCAAAAAGATAGGTCTAATCATTTCAGCAAAGCGCTGAAAATCCTCATCATCCTTTTTCTTGGATGGTTTGGGAGGAAAAGGCATGGGTTTCTGAACCCATGGCTCTCTTTCTTTACCATGTTTCCTAGCGACAAAGTCTTTCTTATCATAACGTTGATTCTTTGATTGTGGGTTATCAAGATCAACAACAGGTTCAATTTCTACATCATTATCATTACTAGGTTGAGCATCATTATGAACATCATCATTAACATTTTCATTAGGTTCATGTTCATTGCCAGATTGTGTTTCAGCATCAGACATAGAGATATCATTTGGATTATCAGGTGGTTCAGCAATAGGTTCACTAGAAGTTTGCACAGTTCTATCATTTTTTTTTTCTTTTTCTTCTTTTTAGAAGAACTAGGTGCATCAATTTTATTTCTCTAAGAATCTTGCTCAATTCTCTTAGGGTGGCCTTCAGGATACAAAGGTTCCTGAGTCATTCTACCAGTTCTAGTAGCCACTTTAATAGCATAATCATTTTTCTTACTATTCATCTCATTGAGCAATTCCTTTTGAGCTTTAAGTACTTGTTCAACTTGAGTGGTAACCATAGAAGCATGTTTGCTAACAAGTTTAAGTTCACCTCTAATATTAGCCATATAATCACCCAAGTATTTAATCATATCAGCATCTTGTTTTAGTTGTCTACCAAAATAAGCATTGAAGTCTTCTTGCTTAAACATAAAATTATCAAACTCATCCAAGCATTGACTAGCAATTTTAGTAGGAGGGATTTCAGCTTTATCATATCTATAGAGAGAATTTACCTTTACTACCTGTGTCGGGTTATCGGGGTCTGGAGGTTCCTCGATAAATAAAGGATTAAGATCATATGTTTCTTCAATAGGCGGTAAATTAAGACCATGTATTTCTTGAATAGGAGGTAAATTCTTAACATCTTCAGCTTTAATACCTTTTTCTTTCATAGATTTCTTTGCCTCTTGCATATCTTCAGGACTAAGAAATAGAACACCTCTCTTCTTCGGAGTTGGTTCAGGAATAGGATCATTAATTGGAGCAGGAGCTGGCTGAGGAGCTGGCTCAGGAGGTGCCCAATTATTTTCATTTGTCGACATATTATTCAATAAGATTTCAGCTTCACCTGGTGTTCTTTCCCTGAAAAGAGAACCAGCACAACTATCCAGGTAATCTCTGGAAGCATCGGTTAGTCCATTATAAAAGATATCAAGCATTTCATTTTTCTTAAGAGGATGATCAGGTAAAGCATTAAGTAACTTGAGAAGCCTCCCCCAAGCTTGTGGGAGACTCTCTTCTTTAATTTGCACAAAGTTGTATATTTCCTTTAAAGCAGCTTGTTTCTTATGAGCAGGGAAATATTTAGCAGAGAAGTAGTAAATCATATCCTGGGGACTACGCACACAACCAGGATCAAGAGAATTAAACCATATCTTAGCATCACCCTTTAATGAGAACGGAAATATTTTAAGGATATAAAAGTAGCGAGATCTCTCATCATTAGTGAACAGGGTGGCTATATCATTTAATTTAGTAAGATGTGCCACAACAGTTTCAGATTCATAGCCATGAAAAGGATCAGATTCAACCAAAGTAATTATATCAGGATCAACAGAGAATTCATAATCCTTATCAGTAACACAGATAGGTGAAGTAGCAAAAGCAGGGTCAAGTCTCATCCTAGCATTTGGAGATTGCTTATTCCATTTAGCTAATAACCTTTTGAGTTCATATCTATCGTTGCAAGCTAAAATAGCTAAAGAAGCTTCTTGATCAAATAAATAACCCTCAGGAATAACAAGTGATTCTTCATCATCACTTTCATCCTCATAATCAGATTCAATATTTTCAATCTCTCTAGCCCTAGCAAGTCGTTCCTCAAGAAAATCATTAAGTGGCATAGTAGTATCAAGCATAGAGGTAGTTTCATCATAAGTATCATGTATAGCAGAAGTGGCATCATCAATAACATGTGACATATCAGAACGAATAGCAGAAGCAGGTTTAGGTGTCGCAAGCTTACTCATAACAGAAGGTGAATCAAGTGCAGAGCTAGATGGCAGTTCCTTACCTTCCCATGTAGTTGACGGATAAATTGTTGTCTTAGCGTCTTTCAAATTCTTCATAGTGTCCAGCAGATATAAATCCCAAATGACTCAAAGAATAGAGCTATGCTCCCCGGCAATGGCGCCGGAAATTAGTCTTGATAACCCACAAGTATAGGGGATCGCAACAACTTTCGAGGGTAGAGTATTCAACCCAAATTTATTGATTCGACACAAGGGGAGCCAAAGAATATTCTCAAGTATTAGCAGCTGAGTTGTCAATTCAACCACACCTGGAAACTTAGTATCTGCAGCAGAGTGTTTAGTAGCAAGGTAATACGATAGTGATGGTAACGGTAACAAAAGAGTAACGAAAGCAAAGTAATGTTTTTGGTATTTTGTAGTGATTGTAACAATAGCAACGGGAAAGTAAATAAGCGTAAACCAGTATATGGAAAGCTCGTAGGCATCGGATCAATGATGGATAATTATGCCGGATGTGGTTCATCATGTAGCAGTCATAACATAGGGTGACACAGAACTAGCTCCAATTCGTCAATGTAATGTAGGCATGTATTCCGAATATAGTCATACGTGCTTATGGAAAAGAACTTGCATGACATCTTTTGTCCTACCCTCCCGTGGCAGCGGGGTCCTAATGGAAACTAAGGGATATTAAGGCCTCCTTTTAATAGAGAACCGGAACAAAGCATTAGCACATAGTGAATACATGAACTCCTCAAACTACGGTCATCACTGGTAAGTATCCCGATTATTGTCACTTCGGGGTTAACGGATCATAACACATAATAGGTGACTATAGACTTGCAAGATAGGATCAAGAACTCTCATATGTTGATGAAAACATAATAGGTTCAGATCTGAAATCATGGCACTCGGGCCCTAGCGACAAGCATTAAGAATAGCAAAGTCATACCAACATCAATCTCAGAACATAGTGGATACTAGGGATCAAACCCTAACAAAACTAACTCGATTACATGATAAATCTCATCCAAACCATCACCGTCCAGCAAGCCTACGATGGAATTACTCACGCACGACGGTGAGCATCATGAAATTGGTGATGGAGGATGGTTGATGATGACGACGGCGATGAATCCCCCTCTCCGGAGCCCCGAATGGACTCCAGATCAGCCCTCCCGAGAGGTTTTAGGGCTTGGCGGCGGCTCCATATCGTAAAACGTGATGAAATCTTCTCTTTTATTTTTTCTCCCCGAAAGCAGTTATATAGAGTTGGAGTTGGAGTCGGGAGGTCTCCAGGGGGCCCACGAGGTAGGAGGGCGCACCCTAGGGGGGCGCCCCCCACCCTCGTGGCAAGGGTGTGGGCCCGTGGTATTCATCTTTGGCGAGGATTTTTTATTATTTATTGTAAGATATTCCGTGGAGTTTCAGGTCATTCCGAGAACTTTTGTTTTCTACACATAAAACAACATCATGGCAATTCTTCTGAAAACAGCGTCAGTCCGGGTTAGTTCCATTCAAATCATACAAGTTAGAGTCCAAAACAAGGGCAAAAGTGTTTGGAAAAGTAGATACGATGGAGACGTATCACCCTCCCAGAGGGGGAAATCATCGTCATCATCATCACCAACAACTCTCCCATCTTGGGGAGGGCAATCTCCATCAACATCTTCAACATCACCATCTCATCTCAAACCCTAGTTCATCTCTTGTGTTCAATCTTGTTACCGGAACAATAGATTGGTGCTTGTGGGTGACTAGTAGTGTTGATTACATTTTGTAGTTGATTACTATATGGTTTATTTGGTGGAAGATTATATGTTCAGATCCATTATGCTATTTAATACCCCTATGATCGTGAGCATGTTTATCACTTGTGAGTAGTTACTTTTGTTCTTGAGGTCACGGGAGAAATCATGTTGCAAGTAATCATGTGAACTTGATATGTGTTTGATATTTTGATAGTACGTATGTTGTGATTCCCTTAGTGGTGTCATGTGAACGTCGACTACATGACACTTCACCACATTTGGGCCTAAGGGAATGCATTGTGGAGTAGTTATTAGATGATGGGTTGCGAGAGTGACAGAAGCTTAAACCCTAGTTTATGCGCTATTCCGTAAGGGACCGATTGGATCCAAAAGGTTAATGTTATGGTTAGAATTTGTTCTTAATACTTTTCTCGTAGTTGCAGATGCTTGCGGGAGGGTTAATCATAAGTAGGAGGTTTGTTCAAGTAAGAATAACACCTAAGCACCGGTCCACCCACATATCAAATTATCAAAGTAGCGAACACGAATCGAATCAATGTGATGAAAGTGACTAGATGAAATTCCCGTGTACCCTCAAGAACGCTTTGCTTATTATAAGAGACCGTTTTGGACTGTCCTTTGCCTCAAAAGTATTGGGCTACCTTGCTGCACTTTTGTTACTATCATCATTACTTGCTCGTTACAAAATATCTTGCCATCAAACTACTCTGTTACTTACAATTTCAGCACTTGCAGACATTACCTTGCTAAAAAACCACTTGTCATTTTCTTCTGCTCCTCGTTGGGTTCGACACTCTTACTTATAGAAAAGAGCTACAATTTATCCCCTATACTTGTGGGTCATCACTAGGGTGCACATAGAGGTAAAACAGAAATTAGATATTGATCAGACTGTATTTTTTCTGAACTAAGGGTGAAGTACCTAGGCAGAAATAAAATAGAGTCTATCAGATAATAGCCCGAGACTACCAACAACATAACCATAATAAATGAATGATATAAGAGGGTTTGAGAGTACTCAACTCCCGCAATTTATTAGTCATACAACAGCAATTTCTGTTCAGGATCCTAACTTTCGCAATCCACAAAACATGTAATAACATGCTTATCTGCAAGACCGTAAATTCTTGGGTTTCTTAAGCCTCTACATAGCATGAAAGGATCCCAAAAATCACAATGAACAAGAACAATAATGCAAGAAATAAATAGGTTATTTTTAACATGCCACCAAATTCCCAACATATGAGGAATGTAAGTCAATTCAGTACATCGAAATCCCAAACCCAGACCATGACCAATAAGATCAAGATTTCCTAACTCATTAGGAAGATGTGATTATGGCATGAAAATAAAGAGACCGCGGACAACGTGCATGGTGTAAGTCTTGTATCTCAATTTAGGGGAGTTTAGATGCCCTTGTGCGGTGTGTTGGAGGCCATGCATGTCCTCCACGGGCAGCTGATGAACAACCGGGATCTCTTTGATGATGAGGCTCAATGGGTTTCATCTCAAAGGGAGTCAGTTAGCCTTCATGTTGATCCATCTAGTCGGCATGTTCTTCGCCTGGGCGACGGGTATAGGGCACGCGGGGCTTAGTGGTCTAGGAGATCAACATGCGTGGTACTTCTTTCGCACAAGGGCATATGAGGAATTAATGTGAGCAGGTGATGAATGCTACCTCTTGAGCATGCGTTGGTTTTCCCTTGAAGAGGAAAGGGTGATGTAGCAAAGTAGCGTAAGTATTTCCCTCAGTTTTTGAGAACCAAGGTATCAATCCAGTAGGAGATAACATGCAAGTCACCTAGTACCTACACAAACAATCAAGAACCTCGCAACTAACGTGATAAAGGGGTTGTCAATCCCTTCACGGTTACTTACGAAAGTGAGATCTGATAGAGATAGTAATATAAATATTTCTGGTATTTTTCTTGTATAGATGGGAAAGTAAAGATTGCAAAATAGTAAACGAGATGCGAGAATAAAAAGAGATGCAATATGATAAGTAAGAGACTCAGGGCCCATAGGTTTCACTAATGGCTTCTCTCATGATAGCGTGTAATACGGTGGGTGAACAAATTACTGTCGAGCAATTGATAGAAGAGCGCAGAGTTATGAGAATATCTAGGCAATGATTATGAAATAAAGGCATCACGTCCGTGTTAAGTTGTAGGATCGAAAGTATGTCTAGAGGGGGGTGATTAGACTACTTGACCAATGAAAAATCTATCCTTTTCCCAATTTTAGTCTTTGGCAGATTTTAGCTATCTTAGCACAAGTCAAGCAATCTTAACACAATTCAAGCAAGCATGCAAAGAGTCTATGAGCAGTGGAAAGTAAAGCATGCAACTTGCAAGAATGTAAAGGGAAGGGTTTGGAGAAGTCAAACGCAATTGGAGACACAGATGTTTTTGTCATGGTTCCGATAGGTGGTGCTATCGTACATCCACGTTGATGGAGACTTCAACCCACGAAGGGTAACGGTTGCGCGAGTCCACGGAGGGCTCCACCCATGAAGGGTCCACGAAGAAGCAACCTTGTCTATCCAATCATGGCCATCGCCCACGAAGGACTTGCCTCACTAGCAGTAGATCTTCACAAAGTAGGCGATCTCCTTGCCCTTACAAACTCCTTGGCTCAACTCCACAATATTGTCGGAGGCTCCCAAGTGACACCTAGCCAATCTAGGAGACACCACTCTCCAAGAAGTAACAAATGGTGTGTTGACGATGAACTCCTTGCTCTTGTGCTTCAAATGATAGTCTCCCCAACACTCAACTCTCTCTCTCACAGGATTTGGATTTGGTGGAAAGAAGATTTGAGTGGAAAGCAACTTGGGGAAGGCTAGAGATCAAGATTCATATAGTGGGAATGTAATATCTTGGCCTCAACACATGAGTAGGTGGTTCTCTCTCAGAAAATGTGTATTGGAAGTGTAGGTATGTTCTGATGGATCTCTCCATGAATGAAGAGTGGGTGGAGGGGTATATATAGCCTCCACACAAAAACTAACTGTTACACACAATTTACCAATCTCGGTGAGACCGAATTGAGAAATTCGGTCGGACCGATTTAGCAAACCTAGTGACCGTTAGGATTTCCGGTGGGACTGAGATGCAACTCGGTAGGACCGATATGATTAGTGTTAGGGCATAACGTAATATCGGTGTGACCGATTACACAAACTCGGCGGGACCGATTTTGGTAATAAGCTAACCAGAGAGTTGGTCAGGTAAACTCGGTGGGACCGATTTGCTCATTTCGGTGGGACCGAAATGTTATAAAAGGGAAACAGAGAGTTTACATTGCAATCTCGGTGGGACTGATCGCTCATCTCGGTAGGACCGAAATGTTACGAAGGGAAACAGAGAGATTACAACCCCATCTCGGTGCGACCGAGATCCCTATCAGTGAGACCTATTTGCCTAGGGTTTGTGGCAGTGGCTATGACATATGTACTCGGTGGCGCCGGATAGAAATAATCAGTGCGGCCGAGTTTGACTTTTGGTTTAGGTCATATGTGGATGTGGGAAGGTAGTTGAGGGTTTTGGAGCATATCACTAAGCACTATGAAGCAAGAACCTCATCAAGCAACACCTCATCCCTCCTTGATAGTATTGGCTTTTCCTATAGACTCAATGTGATCTTGGATCACTAAAATATAAAATGTGGAGTCTTGAGCCAATCTTTTTGTCCTTAGTATTTTGAGGGGTCCACTTTCCTCATCCATGCCATGCCATTCATTGAGCTTTTCCTGAAATATTAAACTTGGAATAGCATTAGCTCAATGAGCTATATGTTGTTAGGAATTACCAAAACCACCCAGAGATAGTTGCACTTTCAATCTCCCCCTTTTTGGTAATTGATGACAACATATAGATCAAAGCTTCGACGAATGATAATAAGAGCGAAAAACATTGTCGCTTTGAGAAGTATGTGAAAATCAAGAGCTCCCCCTAAAAATTTGTGCATAGTTTATGATTTGCTTTGGACTGCAAATGCACAGAGAGTTAGGTTAATGGGTTACTCTTCCATGTCACATACATCTTGGTGGAGCGCTCAAAATGAAAATAATTAAATACATGCACTCATCACCAAGCAAAGTGAATGATCATATAGGGATAAAATGATAATGTCATCCAACAAGCATTAATGTTGCATATGATCAAACACACATGATCATCCAAGTATCACACAGGCAGAAAGTATCTCAAACAAGCAAATAAAGTTCAACCACCAAAGCAAGAGAGAATAAAAAAGCAACACTCTCTCTCGAAGCCTATGATCTATACATTTTTCTCCCCTTTGGCAACAAGTTACCAAAAAGTTCATAGAAGATGCATAGCACTAAATCGTCTCTCAGGCTTGGTCTTCAGGTGGTGGTGTCCGAATAACTCCAAGAACGAAGGCTTCAGTCGATCTAGATGGAGCTGATGGAGTAGGTGCTGGAGCTGGTGGCACTGAAGCTGTAGCTAGTGCAGATGAAGTTGCTCTGGTGTCTGGAACAGGCATTGCAGCAGATCTCTGAGCTCTAGGCACTCTGGCAAATGCATCAGTGGTTGTCTTGCCCTTCCTCTCATGCATATCATCCTGAAGTTGCTCCACAACAGACTGGATCTCAGTTACCTTCACATCCATGTCATAGAACTTCTGCTCCACGATCCTTTCCAAGCTCTCCTGATTTTGAGTGAGGGTGGCCAGCCCTTTCTCAATCCTTAGAGTGGATGCAATCAAGTATCCAAGTTGATCTTGCTTGCTCTTCAGAAGATACTGAGATGCCTCTTCCATGGTTGGCATCTTTGCATCTTTCTCAGCCTTTGCCTTCTCCCTCTTTGCTTGAACATGCACAGAAGATGGTTCATCCTCATTCATAACCACTTGGTTGTCCTCAAAGTCTGGATAGATAGGCATGTGCTCCTTGTCCAACAAGTATGTGCCAGTGCCCATCTTGGAGTTAATCAACTCCTGGATCTGTGGTGCATACCCACAGCGTCTCTTTTGGTCAGTAGCTGTCCTCTTGATAGTTTCAACTATAAGACTCATGACCTTGAACTTTTGTGGCACATCAAATATATGTAGCAGATTGATGGAGTGGCGTCTGATCATTCTGTGATCACCAGACTTGGGCAGAAGAGTGTGCCTGAGGATCCAATTGATAGTAGGCAGTCCTGACAGCAGGTGTTTCATTGATCCAAATTGGTGAGTCTCAAGATCTGCATCAGGAATCTCCTTGTACATGCTAGCCATGGAGTTGTGATCCTTCTTCTTCTTGGCATAGACATCCAAGTCATCTTCATTCTCCTCAGGAGCATTGATCAATTGAGCCCATTCTGCTACTGTTGACTGGTATCTAGTGCCTTCAGACATCCAGACTATTTTGCCATCTAGGTAGAAGTGAGCTGTGGAGTAGAACTGCATGATAAGCTCATCATTCCACTTTGTGAGCTTCTGAGCCACAAACTCATCAACTCCACAAGCCTTGAAACTGTCATATACTCCTGGATAGTGTTCTTCATTCTCCTTGATGTACTACCAGTTGACCCATCTCATGTCACATACTATTGGTTTCTTGTCAAGCAACATTGTCTCATAAAAATCCTGTTGTTCTTTAGTATGGAACCTGTAGTCCACAGCAGTTCTCCTTCTGGTGGCATATGGATCTGACTCTCTCCATAGCCTCAATCCTGAGTCCTTCCTGATCTTCATGTTTTCTGCTACAGGATGAGCATCATTATGATATGGAATTTTTGGCTTTAACTTCCTCAAAACATGTGTCTCATCATCTTGTTCTTCAGCAACAGTTTCAGGCACTGGGTCCTTGTTTTTCTCAGCAGCTGGAATGTTCCTGGTACTCCTCTTTGGTGCAGTTTTGGGTTTTGGAGTAGCTAGCGTAGAAGTTCCTTTGGGCTTAGATGGAGCAGCCCCTGATCTTATGGCATCTCCCATAAGCTTTTGTGTTTTGGGTGCTGGTGCTGCATCCTCTTCCTCTTCCTCTTCTTCAGAGTCTTTCATGATTGAAGATCTCCCAAGCACTCTGGCAGTGGTCTTTTTGATCCTTTCCTTCCTTTTCTTTTCTGCCACAACCTGCTCTTTGGGTGCAGATCCCAAAGTCTCTTGAGTGGATGCTCTGGCTTTAGACATTGGAGCTCTCTTGGCAGGAACCTTTTGCTTCATTCCTGGCTTGGTGGCAGCAGTTGTGCCATATTCCTTCTTCAGGACTTTCCTCTTTGAGGTGGTTTCTTCTTCCTCAGCCACATAGTCCTCATCCTCTGACTCTGAGGTTCTTTTCTTGCTGGCCCTGGTGGCAGCCTTTGGCAGATTGCTTGGTGTGCTCCTGTTGCCATCATCTGAGCTGCTAGAGGGACTAGTGCCCTCACTCAAGTGAACCTACTCCTCTGACTTGTTCTGACTGTCACTCTGATCTGACATGATGCAAACACTGACAGCAGACCCTGTGAATAGATTATAGATGAGGTAGAGTGGATGAGCATCACAAAGTACAGAGGTTTTTGCAAAAGAATGAATTAAAAACTTAGTTTTAGTTTTCCACAGAAAGCATTTTGGATCTACCGATTTGCAAACTCGGTGATAACGAAGCAACTTTTGGAACCTAAACTAGTGAACTCAGTCAGACCGAGTCATAGTTCGGTGGCACCGAGACTGCTAGGGTTTCACAAAGTGCTGAACTCGATCACACCAATTTGCAATTCTCGGTCAGACCGAGAATCACATGTGCAATGGCCTGAGCCAAATCGGTGGAACCGATTTCATCAACTCGGTCGGTCCGAGATGGTTTCGGCGGAAACCTAACCCTAAATTTTCAATTCACGACTAAACTATGGAGTGTTTTCGATGGATAGAATGATCTCAATCGTGGCAAGATACATGGAAAAACAATGTGCTGGGGAATCGGAGTTAGAACAACACAAAGTTCAAGTCCATACCCTAGTTCGGCGATGAACTTGCTACGACGGCAATGGTGGAGATGATCCCGTTGACGGTGGCAGAGACCAGCGATAGGAGGCGGCTGGTGACGAGGAGGATGATCCTGAGACACAGGGAGGCAGAGCAGGCTAAGCGTGGGTGAGGAGGTTCGGGAAGTTTTCCAAAATTTGACCCGTGGATATATATAGCCTGACCCTGTCAGTGTGACCGAGTGGAACAACTCGGTGTGACCGAAAAGTTCGAATCGGTTGCACCGAGATTGAAAACCTAGATCGACTTAGTGATCTTGGTATGACCAAAATGGATGAATCGGTTAGACCGAAACACACAAAGAAGTTTTGGAAGTTTAAGTCTATGACGAATCGGGGACTCCGAGTGCTCCTCACACAGAGTGGTTCGAATCTGACTTGATCAAACTTTGTGATGCAGCATGAATACAGTTTGAGATGAGAAAATCATAGATAGCTAGAGAAGGTTCTTAGGCATTCTTGTCCATCCACTTGGCCAAAAGAAAAGGAAACCAATCAATCAAAACAACAAGTGTATGTCCTCGAATGAGTAAATTATGCAACCAACATGCTCACACAATAAAATGACAAATGAAATATGTGGCAAAGCATGCACAAACAATTCTAGCATCTATCAAGCAATTGGCGATGACTAGGTCATCTATATATGAGTATATTGACTTAGGAGTCAAATGAGAACATTTGATCATAGGTCATACTCATCGTTTAAGCACAAGTGGGGTTGCCACTTTTACATAAAGCGTTGTTGTGTTCACACCATTAGAGTTGCTTTAACTCAATTGTTAGAGTAAAGCTCCCCCTAGATGTGAGATCCCCCCTAAGAGGGATGAACTAACCTTGGGTTTTGTCGATGATGACTTCATGTAGATGTTGAAGATGTGGATGCTCAATGTTGATGTAGATCATTTGCAGCTATCCTTTGGAGTGAGTTGCACTTTCAATACCTACACGGGTTAGTCCCACAAGGAACAAACAAGGATATCCATAGACATAGAGTGATGCACACACAAGATGATGTCTATGAGAGCATTAGGTTACCTTGTCCCTTGTCTTACCAACAAGAGGGTTTGTGACTCCTTGAACTAGTGCAAGATGTGGAAGTTGATTGCACTTGTTCTTGCCAAAATGATAAGAGTGAAGTATGTTGGCGGAGTCACCCTCAAGAACTCTATAGTTCTTCTTCTTCGGGATCCACACCATCTTGATGGGAATCCTCGGAGTTGTAGTTGTACTTAATGAAGTGGAACTTGATGTAGTCTTGGCAACCCACTTGACCAAGGCCTTAGGAACTTCTTCAAATGCATCAATTTCCTCTTGAAGCTTGTCCTTGCCTTTTTGCTTGTGGTCTTGTGGTGGAAGATCATCTTGAGCTTGTGTCCCTTTGGAAGAAGTAGGATCATACTTCTCTTGTTGAGGAACAAACTTCGTCTTGGGGTATTGATATTCTTCCCACTCAACTCCATTGGCATTGAACTTTTGTTCAAAACCAATACCTTGATTCTTCCGGTGCCTTCCTTGCTTGCATACAATTTCCTTGAATTGCTTACTCCCAGCAAGGCTCTTGTAAACACCTTTCTCTATGATTCCCTTCAATAAGCTATTTTCTTGCTCAAGTGTAACTTGGCTAAGAGAATCATTAGTGGAATCAAGAGAACTACTAGAAGCAACAATATTGGATTTAGCATGATTATTGTTACTACTAGAAGAAGAATCCTTCTTGTTCTTGTTACTAGACTTGACTTGAGGCATGTAAGTGGATAAGAGTAAACGCTTGGCAATGTAAGAAGAACTTTTCTTGCGAAGATCATCATTGATTGCCTTTAAGAACTCATGCTCTTGCTCAAGATTGAGCTTCTCAAAACGTAATTTCTCATGAGTCCTTAAAAGTTCTCGATGATCTCCTAAGATAGTTTCATGAGCTAACTTAAGAGTGTTTAGTTCTTTCGTTAGAGACTCAATCTTCTCCTTATCATTGTCATTCATTTCATCTTGATTAGCATGATTAATTAACGTTTCATCATAGTATTCATCACTATAGTTGTCAACAAGTAAATCATCATCACCTAACAAGTCATATTCATCACTATTGAAATCAACATACTCGGGGTGTGATACCTTTGGACCTTTGGCCATGAAGCATCTTCCAATTCCTTCATTTGGTGAATCAAATATGTCATAGGAGTTGGTTGACACAAGTGCTAGACCGGCAACACCTTCATCTTGAGTATATTCGGAGTCAGAGTGATAGCTTCTCTCGGAGTCATTGTCGGAGTCGGAGTCGGATACCCATTCACCAACATGAGCTTGATGTCTTCGTTTTGTGTAGCTCCTTGATGACTTGTCCTTCCTTTTCGAATCCTTGCTTCTCCGAGTGGGTCTTCGTTCATATCGATCATCCCTACTCCTTCTCTCCCTTGATGGTGATTCTTCTCTTCTACTTCTTATTTTGGGAGAATCTTCTCTTCTCTTGTGGGGAGCCGTACACTCATTGGAGTAGTGTCCAGGTCTTCCACAATTGTAGCAGTTTTGCTCTCGACTAGAAGATCTTTTGTCATTGTAGTACCTTGACTTGGAACTTCTCTCTTTGCTTCTATTCTTGTAGAACTTGTTGAAGTTCTTCACCATTAGGCTCAATTCTTCATTGAAGGTTTGTTTCTCACTTGATGATGTGGGAGCTTCACATGAGGCTTTGTAAGCACCACTTGACTTGTTATGGAGCTCCTCCTTATCCTTGAGCGACATCTCATGAACAACAATTCTTCCAGTGACTTCCGTTGGCATGAGATCTTTGTAATTTGGCATCATTTGGATCAATGTGCATACGGTATCGTATTTTCCACCCAAGGCTCTTAGGATCTTCTTGATGATGAATTTGTCGGTCATCTCTTCACTTCCTAAGCCGGTAATCTCATTGTGATAAGAGCAAGCCTAGGGTACATTTCAGCGACACCTTCACCATCCTTCATTTTGAACTTGTCAAGTTGACTTTGAAGCACATCCAACTTGGATTCCTTGATGGAGTCGGTACCTTCGTGCATATCAATCAAAGTATCCCAAATTTCCTTTGCATTCTCAAGACGGTTGATTTTGTTGAATTCTTCAGGGCACAATCCATTGAAGAGGATATCACAAGCTTGACCATTGTATTGTAGCATCTTCAACTCTTCCGCGGTAGCTTCACGATTCGGTTCTCTCCCATCAAAGAATTCACCTTGCAAGCCAACACACACGATAGCCCAAACGGCGGGGTTATGTCCAAGAATATGCATTTTCATCTTATGCTTCCAACTAGCAAAATTAGTACCATCAAAGTAAGGACCTCTACGGTGGTAATTTCCCTTGCTAGACACCATACTCTCCTAGGTTGTGAAACCAAGGCTATGACTTCCAAAAGCTATGAAAATCAAGGCAAATGGAGACCAAAGCTCTGATACCACTTGTAGGATCGAAAGTATGTCTAGAGGGGGGGGTGATTAGACTACTTGACCAATTAAAAATCTATCCTTTTCCCAATTTTAGTCTTTGGCAGATTTTAACTATTTTAGCACAAGTCAAGCAATCTTAACACAATTCAAGCAAGCATGCAAAGAGTCTATGAGCAGCGGAAAGTAAAGCATGTAACTTGCAAGAATGTAAAGGGAAGGGTTTGGAGAATTCAAACGCAATTGGAGACACGGATGTTTTTTTCGTGGTTTCGATAGGTGGTGCTATCGTACATCCACGTTGATGGAGACTTCAACCCACGAAGGGTAACGGTTGCGCGAGTCCACGGAGGGCTCCACCCACAAAGGGTCCACGAAGAAGCAACCTTGTCTATCCAATCATGGCCATCTCCCACGAAGGACTTGCCTCACTAGCGGTAGATCTTCACGAAGTAGGCGATCTCCTTGCCCTTACAAACTCCTTGGTTCAACTCCACAATATTGTCGGAGGCTCCCAAGTGACACCTAGCCAATCTAGGAGACACCACTCTCCAAGAAGTAACAAACGGTGTGTTGATGATGAACTCCTTGCTCTTGTGCTTCAAATGATAGTCTCCCCAACACTCAACTCTCTCTCACAGGATTTGGATTTGGTGGAATGAAGATTTGAGTGGAAAGCAACTTGGGGAAGGCTAGAGATCAAGATTCATATGGTGGGAATGGAATATCTTGGCCTCAACACATGAGTAGGTGGTTCTCTCTCAGAAAATGTGTATTGGAAGTGTAGGTATGTTCTGATGGCTCTCTCCACGAATGAAGAGTGGGTGGAGGAGTATATATAGCCTCCACACAAAAACTAACCGTTACACACAATTTACCAATCTCGGTGAGACCGAATTGAGAAACTCGGTCGGGCCGATTTAGCAAACCTAGTGACCGTTAGGATTTTCGGTGGGACTGAGATGCAACTCGGTAGGACCGATATGGTTAGGGTTAGGGCATAACGTAATCTCGGTGGGACCGATTTTGGTAATAAGCTAACCAGAGAGTTGGTCAGGTAAACTCGGTGGGACCGATTTGCTCATTTCGGTGGGACCGAAATGTTACAAAAGGGAAACAGAGAGTTTACATTGAAATCTCGGTGGGACCGATCACTCATCTCGGTAGGACCGAAACGTTATGAAGGGAAACAGAGAGATTACAACCCCATCTCGATGTGACCGAGATCCCTATCGGTGAGACCGATTTGCCTAGGGTTTGTGGCAGTGGCTATGACATCTGAACTCGGTGGCGCCGAATAGAAAGAATCGGTGGGGCCGAGTTTGACTTTTGGTTTAGGTCATATGTGGATGTGGGAAGGTAGTTGAGGGTTTTGGAGCATATCACTAAGCACTATGAAGCAAGAACCTCATCAAGCAACACCTCATCCCTCCTTGATAGTATTGGCTTTTCCTATAGACTCAATGTGATCTTGGATCACTAAAATATAAAATGTAGAGTCTTGAGCCAATCTTTTTGTCCTTAGTATTTTGAGGGGTCCACTTTCCTCATCCATGCCATGCCATTCATTGAGCTTTTCCTGAAATATTAATCTTGGAATAGCATTAGCTCAATGAGCTATATGTTGTTAGGAATTACCAAAACCACCCAGGGATAGTTGCACTTTCATAAGTAGACCGAAATGATTCTGCATCTACTACTATTACTCCACACATCAACCGCTATCCAGCATGCATCTAGAGTATTAAGTTCATAAGAACAGAGTAATGATTTAGGCAAGATGACATGATGTAGAGGGATAAACTCAAGCAATATGATATAAACCTCATCTTTTTATCCTCGATGGCAACAATACAATACGTGCCTTGCTGCCCCTACTGTCACTGGGAGAGGAGACCACAAGATTGAATCCAAAGCTAATCACTTCTCCCATTGCAAGAAAGATCAATCTAGTAGGCCAAACTAAACCGATAATTCAAAGACTCTTGCAAAGATATCAATCTAGTACGCATCGTTGGACTAAGTCCTGGGCGTCTGCCCGGGCCGTCGGCCAATAAAAGCCTGTATGGAAGGCCTTGCTTACAAGGGACCGAGCTGCAGCGTGATGTCCGCCGAGTTCGGCATGAATTTCAGCCAGGAGGTTCCGCCCTTCCTCTTCGGAGATGCACCTTCGAAGGACTCCGGTAGTGCTTTTCTTATAAAGCTCTCCCTCATGGACTTTATAGGCTTTAGATCGCCGCACTATGCAGTGTGCCTCATTTTGGTCCTCAGGGAGTTCCTGCCTGGTAAGGTAGGCGAGGAATGGTTCTGTCCACGGGGCGATGATGGCCATTATTACATGGGCTAAAGGTGTTATTTCATTGGCAGAGCCTCCAATTGTGTCAGAGTGTTCGGTGTCGGGCAGTGCGGTTGGGTCCGGGCTACTATTGCCAGGTTCCCCTTCCCATACTACGGACGGCTTGAACAGCCTTTCCAAGAAGATGTTGGGGGGGACTACATCGTGTTTTGCGCCGATGCGTGCCAGGACATCTGCCGCCTGATTATTTTCCCGGGCTATATGGTGAAATTCGAGCCCTTCGAACCGAGCTGACATTTTTAGGACGGCGTTGCGATAAGCTGCCATTTTTGGATCCTTGGCATCAAAGTCTCCATTTATTTGGGATATTGCGAGGTTCGAGTCCCCGCGCACCTCTAGGCGTTGAATGCCCATGGATACTGCCATCCGGAGACCATGTAAAAGGGCCTCATATTCGGCTGCGTTGTTGGAGTCTGTGTACATTATCTGGAGTACATATTGAACTGTGTCTCCTGTGGGGGACGTCAAAACGATGCCAGCCCCTAGACCGGCCAACATTTTGGAGCCGTCGAAGTGCATGACCCAGTTTGAATATGTGTCGTACTCTTTAGGGAGTTCGGCCTCCGTCCATTCTGCGACGAAGTCGGCCAAAACTTGCGACTTGATAGCTCATCGTGGCTTGTAAGTTATGTCAAATGGGAGGAGCTCAATGGCCCATTTTGCAATCCGGCCCGTCGCTTCGTGGTTATTTATAATATCGTTAAGTGGCACTTCCGAGGCTACTGTTATTGAACACTCTTAAAAGTAGTGTCGCAGCTTCCGGGATGCCATAAATACCGCGTACGCAATCTTTTGATAGTGCAGGTACTGTGACTTACACGGAGTAAGGATAGTGGACACATAATAGACCGGCTTTTGAAGGGGGAATTTGTGTCCGTCCGTTTCTCGTTTGACGACGAGCACTGCGCTTACGACCTGATGGGTTGCTGCAATGTATAATAGCATTGGTTCGCCAATGTTTGGCGCGGCCAGGACTGGGTTTGTTGCCAAGATGGCTTTTATTTCGTTGAGTCCGACCGTGGCTGCATCCATCCACTCGAAGTGTTCGGTGCGCCGAAGGAGGCGGTAAAGGGGTAGGGGCTTTTCTCCTAAGCGGGAGATAAAGCGGCTTAGAGCCGCCACGCATCCGGTTAATTTTTGTATTTGTTTGAGGTCCTTCGGGATATCCAACTGTGACAGAGCTCGGATCTTGGCTGGATTTGCTTCAATTCTTCTACCGTATACAATGAAGCCCAAGAGCTTTCCGGCTGGAACGTCGAAGACGCATTTTTCCGGGTTGAGCTTGATGTCATATGTTCGGAGGTTATCGAATGTTAGCCTCAAGTCGTCTACTAGAGATTCGACATGTCTTGTTTTAATGACCACATCATCTACGTATGCCTCCACTATTTTGCCGATCTGGTTTGCCAGACATGTCTGAATCATGCGCTGATATGTTGCGCTGGCGTTTTTGAGCCCGAAGGGCATTGTGTTGAAGCAGAATGGGCCGTATGGTGTGATGAATGCCGTTGCGGCTTGGTCTGACTTTGCCATCTTTATTTGATGGTAGCCGGAGTATGCGTCGAGGAAACACAACGAATCGTGTCCTGTGGTAGCGTTGATAATTTGATCGATGCGGGGGAGAGGGAAGGGATCCTTTGGGCAAGCCTTGTTAAGGTCTTTGAAATCAACGCACAGGCGCCAGGATTTGTCCTTCTTTGGTACCATCACCAGGTTTGCTAGCCAGTCCGGATGTTTGATATCTTTGATGAATCCGGCCTCCAATAGCTTGGCTAGTTCCTCTCCCATGGCCTGTCTCTTAGGTTCGGAAAAACGCCGAAGAGCCTATTTGACTGGCCTAAATCCTTTTAGGATATTTAAGCTGTGTTCGGCCAGCCTGTGTGGGATTCCTGGCATGTCTGAAGGGTGCCAGGCGAAAATGTCCCAGTTCTCTCGTAGGAACTCTCGCAGTGCGGCGTCTACATCAGGGTTTAACTGTGCCCCGATGGAAGCTGTTTTATTGGGGTCCGTTGGATGGACCTGGAATTTGACTATTTCGTCCCCTGGTTTAAAGGAGGTGGACTTGGATCTTTTATCGAGTATCACATCGTCCCTATTCACCATGGAGCGCAGCGCAGTCAGTTCCTCAGCCGCTAGGGCTTCGGATAGCGCCTCGAGGGCCAGTGTGGCTGTCTTGTTTTCAGCGCGAAGTGCTATGTCTGGATCACTAACGAGAGTGATGATTCCGTTAGGCCCGGGCATCTTGAGCTTCATGTACCCGTAATGGGGTATTGCTTGGAAGACTGTAAACGCTTCCCGCCCTAGCAGAGCGTGATATCCGCTACTGAATGGGGCCACCTGGAACGTGACCTCTTCAGACCTGTAATTATCCGGCGTGCCGAACACCACATCTAGTGTGATTTTTCATGTACAGTGCGCTTCCCAACTGGGGATTATTCCTCTAAAGGTTGTGCTGCTTCGCTCAATGCGGTTCCAGTCTATTTCCATTTTTTGAAGGGTTTCCTCATAAATGAGGTTCAATCCGCTGCCGCCATCCATGAGACCTTGGTAAGACGAAAGCCGTCCACTATTGGACTGAGGACCAATGCGGCTGGTGCTCGGGCTCTTCAGAATTTAGGTTCGTCACTGGCGTTAAAAGTAATAGCCGTGTCACTCCATGGGTTTATTGTTGCTACTTGGTAGACTTCGGCAAGGCTGCGGAGTGTTCTTTTTCGCATATTATTTGATGCAAAAGTCTCGAAGACTGTTAATACCGTACTGGTTTCTCTGGGGTGGCTTTCTGTGGCTTCTGGAATTAGAAGATCTTCGCCAATTTTTGCCACCTGTCGGAGTATCCAACATGCTCTAAGGCTGTGAGTTGGTGTGGCACCTTCTGCACTATGAATTTTACAGGGTCCATCAAGCCATCCTTCCAGTACGGTTCCGTGCCCTGTAGAGGGCTTTTGCTTTTTGGTATTGAACCCGGGTGTCTGACGATGATGCACCCTTTTATTTCGGACCGGGTTTGTATTCAAGGTCGGATTGTCCCAAAATTTTGTTTCGGTTTTCCAGGCGCTTTCCATCGCATAGTACTTTCGTACTATGGACGCCAAGTCAGCAAAGCGCGTAATATCACGGCGACTTATGGCGTTGAGGATTCCCTTGTCCGTGCAATTATTGCAAAAGAATGAAATTGCGTCTTCCTTGCGGCAGTCCGTTATCCTGTTCATAACCAGGAGGAATCTGGCCCAGTAATGATGTATTGTTTCTTCGGGCTCTTGCCTAATTTGGGATAGATCGCTTATGTACGGGTGGGTGGGTGGAATCAAAGCCGAAATCTCACCCAATCTGAGACCCAGGGGCCAAGGAGTTTCCGAACTCGGACGTTGGGATTCTTGGATGCGGCCCAATGAATCTAGTCTGTCGCCTGACTTTAAGTTCAGGTCTTGAGTGATATCCTCCCCTCCGCGGGTATCCGTCTTGGAGGGATCGGGAATCCGGACATAGCTAGTCCTTAAGATAGATGAAGGGTCGTCGCACTGTCCCTCTACCATGGCAACGTGATGGGTGACCTGGGGAGAGTTAATCTCTCTCAGATTGTGTTTAGTCCCAATCTGGTCGTAATCCGTAGCGACTCCCAGGGCGGCGATGCGATCCAAGAGCTCGTTTAGGGAAGAGAGCTCCATTGGATCTAGCTGCTTAGTGAATTCTGAGCTGACGTGAAGATTGCTTTCGATGACCCGAGAGGTCATCATCGGCGCAGTAGCCGAACAGGCGGTCATAAGGAAACCGCCTAGCCGGAGAGTTTGGCCGGCATCCAAAGCTCCCTTAACAACGGTGCTGTCATTAAAGACGAGATGAGGCATCCTTCCTGAGGGCGACGGCACAGAGGAACTCTCAATGAAAGCACCAATGTCGGTGTCAAAACCAGCGGATCTCGGGTAGGGGGTCCCGAACTGTGCGTCTAGGCCGGATGGTAACAGGAGGCAGGGGACATGATGTTTTACCCAGGTTCGGGCCCTCTTGATGGAGGTAAAACCCTATGTCCTGCTTGATTAATATTGATGATATGGGTAGTACAAGAGTAGATCTACCACGAGATCAGAGAGGCTAAACCCTAGAAGCTAGCCGATGGTATGATTGTTGTTCTCTCTACGGACTAAACCTCTCCGATTTATATAGACACCGGAGAGGGCTAGGGTTACACAGAGTCAGTTACAATGGTAGGAGATCTACATATCCGTATCGCCAAGCTTGCCTTCCACGCCAAGGAAAGTCCCTTCCGGACACGGGACGAAGTCTTCAATCTTGTATCTTCATAGTCCAGGAGTCCGGCCGAAGGTATAGTCTGGCCATCCGGACACCCCCTAATCCAGGACTCCCTCACTAAGCACTTCTCCCATTGCAAGAAAGATCAATCTAGTAGGCCAAACTAAACCGATAATTCGAAGAGACTTGCAAAGATATCAAATCATGCATATAAGAATTCAGAGAAGAACCAAATATTGTTCATAGATAAACTTGATCATAAATCCACAATTCATTGGATCTCGGCAAACACACTGCAAAAAGTATTACATCGAATAGATCTCCAAGAGCAACGAGGAGAACTTTGTATTGAGAACCAAAGAGAGAGAAGAAGCCATCTAGCTAATAACTATGGACCCGAAGGTATGTGGTAAACTACTCACATATCACCGGAGAGGCTATGGTGTTGATGTAGAAGCCCTCCGTGATCGAATCACCCTCCAGCAGATCGCCGAAAAAGGCCCCAGATGGGATCTCACGGGTACATAAGGTTGCGGTGGTCGAAAAGTGGTTTCGTGGCTCCCCCTGATGTTTTTAGGGTATAAGAGTATATATAGGCGAAAGAAGTACGTCGGTGGAGCTCCGTGGGGCCCACAAGGGTGGGGGCACGGCTACCCCCTGGGCGCGCCCTCCTACCTCGTGGATGTTGGAAATATGCCCTAGAGGAAATAATAAAAGTATTATTATATTTCATTGTTCATGATAATTGTCTTTTATTCATGCTATAACTGTATTATCCGGAAATCGTAATACACGTGTGAATACTTAGACCACAATATGTCCCTGGTAAGCCTCTAGTTGACCAGCTTGTTGTGATCAACAGATAGTCATGGTTTCCTGACTATGGACATTGGATGTCGTTGATAACGGGATCACATCATTAGGAGAATGATGTGATGGACAAGACCCAATCCTAAGCATAGCATAAAAGATCGTGTAGTTCGTATTGCTAGAGCTTTGTCAATGTCAAGTATCTCTTCCTTAGACCATGAGATCGTGTAACTCCCGGATACCGTAGAAGTGTCTTGGGTGTATCAAACGTCACAACGTAACTGGGTGACTATAAAGGTGCATTACAGGTATCTCCGAAAGTAGCTGTTGGGTTGACACGGATCGAGACTGGGATTTGTCACTCCGTATGACGGAGAGGTATCTCTGGGCCCACTCGGTAATGCATCATCATAATGAGCTCAATGTGACCAAGGTGTTGGACACGGGATCATGCATTACGGTACGAGTAAAGTGACTTGCCGGTAACGAGACTGAACAAGGTATTGGGATACCGACGATCGAGTCTCGGGCAAGTAACGTACCGAATGACAAAGGGAATTGCATACAGGGTTTGATCGAATCCTCGACATAGTGGTTCATCCGATGACAACATCGAGGAGCATGTGAGACCATCATGGGTATCCAGATCCCGCTGTTGGTTATTGACTGAGAGCGTCTCGGTCATGTCTGCATGTCTCCCGAACCCGTAGGGTCTACACACTTAAGGTTCGGTGACGCTAGGGTTATGAAGATATGTATATGCAGAAACCCGAATGTTGTTCGAAGTCCCGGATGAGATCCCGGACGTCACAAGGAGTTCCGGAATGGTCCGGAGGTAAAGAATTATATATAGGAAGTGCTATTTCGGGCATCGGGACAAGTTTCGGGGTTATCGGTATTGTACCGGGACCACCGGAAGGGTCCCGGGGGTCCACCGGGTGGGGCCACCTGTCCCGGGGGGCCACATGGGCTGTAGGGGGTGCGCCTTGGCCTTCATGGGCCAAGGGCACCAGCCCCTATAGGCCCATGCGCCTAGGGTTTCCCCCTAGGAGGAGTCCTAGTGGTGGAAGGCACCCCTAGGTGCCTTGGGGGGGAGGGAAACCTCCCCTAGGCCGCCGCCCCCCTAGTAGATCTCATCTACTAGGGCCGGCGCCCCCCTGGCACCCCTATATATAGTGGGGGAGAGGAGGGACTTCACACACCAGCCCCTGGCGCCTCCATCTCCCCCCGTTACGTCTCTCCCTCGTAGTCTCGGCGAAGCCCTGCTGCTGTGACGCCCTGCATCCACCACCACGCCGTCGTGCTGCTGGATCTTCATCAACCTCTCCTTCCCCCTTGCTGGATCAAGAAGGAGGAGACGTCTCCCGTCCCGTACGTGTGTTGAACGCGGAGGTGCCGTCCGTTTGGCGCTGGTCATCGGTGATTTGGATCACGTCGAGTACGACTACATCATCACCTTGCAAGCTTCCGCACGCGATCTACAAGTGGTATGTAGATGCAAACTCTCTCCCTAGACTCGTTGCTTAGATGAACTCATAGATGGATCTTGGTGAAACCGTAGGAAAAATTTTAATTTTCTGCAACGTTCCCCAACAGTGGCATCATGAGCTAGGTCTATGCGTAGTTCTCTTTGCACGAGTAGAACACAACTTTGTTGTGGGCATGGATTTTGTCATCTTACTTGCCTCTACTAGTCTTTTCTTGCTCAACGGTATTGTGGGATGAAGCGGCCCGGACCAACCTTACACGTATGCTTACGTGAGACCGGTTCCACCGATTGACATGCACTAGTTGCATAAGGTGGCTGGCGGGTGTCTGTCTCTCCCACCTTAGTTGGAGCGGAATCGATGAACAGGGCCCTTATGAAGGGTAAATAGAAGTTGACAAAATCACGTTGTGGTGATTCGTAGGTAAGAAAACGTTCTTGCTAGAACCCAATTGCAGCCACGTAAAAGATGCAACAACAATTAGAGGACGTCTAACTTGTTTTTGCAGCGATTGATCATGTGATGTGATATGGCCAGAAGTTGTGATGAATGATGAATTGTGATGTATGAGATCATGTTCTTTGTAATAGGATTCACGACTTGCATGTCGATGAGTATGACAACCGGCAGGAGCCATAGGAGTTGTCATTATTTTTTGTATGACCTGCGTGTCATTGAATAACGTCATGTAAACTACTTTACTTTATTGCTAAACGTTAGTCATAGAAGTACAAGTAGTCGTTGGCGTGACAACTTCATGAAGACACGATGATGGAGATCATGATGATGGAGATCATGGTGTCAAGCCGGTGACAAGATGATCATGGAGCCCCGAAGATGAAGATCAATGGAGCTATATGATATTGGCCATATCATGTCACAACTATATAATTGCATGTGATGTTTATTATGTATTATGCATCTTGTTTACTTAGGACGACGGTAGTAAATAAGATGATCCCTTATAAAATTTCAAGAAGTGTTCTCCCCTAACTGTGCACCGTTGCTACAGTTCGTCGCTTCTAAGCACCACGTGATGATCAGGTGTGATGGATTCTTACGTTCACATACAACGGGTGTAAGACAGTTTTACACAGCGAAAACACTTAGGGTTAACTTGACGAGCCTAGCATGTGCAGACATGGCCTCGGAACACGGAGACCGAAAGTTCGAACACGAGTCGTATGGAAGATACGATCAACATGAAAATGTTCACCGACGATGACTAGTCCGTCTCACGTGATGATCGGACACGGCCTAGTCGACTCGGATCGTGTAACACTTAGATGACTAGAGGGATGTCTAATCTAAGTGGGAGTTCATAATTTGATTAGAACTTTATTATCATGAACTTAGTCTAAAACCTTTGCAAATATGTCTTGTAGATCAATGGCCAACGCTAATGTCAACATGAACTTCAACGCGTTCCTAGAGAAAACCAAGCTGAAAGATGATGGCAGCAACTATACGGACTGGGTCCGGAACCTGAGGATCATCCTCATAGCTGCCAGGAAACAATATGTCCTAGAAGGACCGCTAGGTGACGCTCCCGTCCCAGAGAACCAAGACATTATGAATGCTTGGCAGTCTCGTGCTGATGATTACTCCCTCGTTCAGTGCGGCATGCTTTACAGCTTAGAACCGGGGCTCCAAAAGCGTTTTGAGCATCACGGAGCATATGAGATGTTCGAAGAGCTGAAACTAGTTTTCCAAGCTCATGCCCCGGTCGAGAGATATGATGTCTCCGACAAGTTCTACAGTTGTAAGATGGAGGAAAACAGTTCTGTCAGTGAGCACATCCTAAAGATGTCTGGGTTGCACAACCGTATGACCCAGCTGAACATTAACCTCCCAGATGAGGCGGTCATTGACAGAATCCTCCAGTCGCTCCCACCAAGCTACAAGAGCTTTGTGATGAACTACAACATGCAGGGGATGGAAAAGACCATCCCTGAAGTGTTCTCGATGCTGAAGTCAGCAGAGGCTGAAATCAAGAAAGAACATCAAGTGTTGATGGTCAATAAGACCACTAAGTTCAAGAAGGGCAAGGGTAAGAAGAACTTCAAGAAGGACGGCAAAGATGTTGCCACGCCTGGTAAGCCAGTTACCGGGAAGAAGTCAAAGAATGGACCCAAGCCTGAGACTGAGTGCTTTTATTGCGAGGGGAAGGGTCACTGGAAGCGGAACTGCCCCAAATACTTAGCGGATAAGAAGGCCGGCAACACCAAAGGTATATTTGATATACATGTGATTGATGTGTACCTTACCAGTAATCGTTGTAACTCCTGGGTATTTGATACCGGTGCCGTTGCTCATATTTGTAACTCACAGCAGGAGCTGCGGAATAAACGGAGACTGGCAAAGGACGAGGTGACGATGCGCGTCGGGAATGGTTCCAGAGTCGATGTGATCGCCGTCGGCACGCTGCCTCTACATTTACCTACGGGATTAGTTTTGAACCTTAATAATTGTTATTTAGTGCCAAGTTTGAGCATGAACATTGTATCAGGATCTCGTTTAATACGAGATGGCTACTCATTTAAGTCTGAGAATAATGGTTGTTCGATTTATATGAGAGATATGTTTTATGGTCATGCTCCGATGGTCAATGGTTTATTCTTAATGAATCTCGAGCGTAATATTACACATGTTCATAGTGTAGATGCCAAAAGATTTAAAATTGATAACGATAGTCCCACATACTTGTGGCACTGCCGCCTTGGTCACATTGGTGTCAAGCGCATGAAGAAGCTCCATGCCGATGGACTTTTAGAGTCTCTTGATTATGAATCATTTGACACGTGCGAACCATGCCTCTTGGGCAAAATGACCAAGACTCCGTTCTCCGGAACAATGGAGCGAGCAACCAACTTGTTGGAAATCATACATACCGATGTGTGCGGTCCAATGAGCGTTGAGGCTCGCGGAGGATATCGTTATGTTCTCACTCTCACAGATGACTTGAGTAGATATGGGTATGTCTACTTAATGAAACACAAGTCTGAGACCTTTGAAAAGTTCAAGGAATTTCAGAATGAGGTAGAGAATCAACGTGACCGAAAGATAAAATTCTTACGATCAGATCGTGGAGGAGAATACTTAAGTCACGAATTTGGTACACACTTAAGGAAATGTGGAATCGTTTCACAGCTCACGCCGCCTGGAACACCTCAGCGAAACGGTGTGTCCGAACATCGTAATCGCACCCTATTGGATATGGTGCGGTCTATGATGTCCCTTACCGATTTACCGCTATCATTTTGGGGATACGCTCTAGAGACAGCTACATTCACTTTAAATAGGGCACCGTCTAAATCCGTTGAGACGACACCGTATGAATTATGGTTTGGAAAGAAACCTAAGCTATCATTTCTAAAAGTTTGGGGATGCGATGCTTATGTCAAGAAACTTCAACCTGAAAAGCTCGAACCCAAGTCGGAAAAATGCGTATTCATAGGATACCCAAAGGAAACTGTCAGGTACACCTTCTACTTAAGATCCGAAGGCAAGATCTTTGTTGCCAAGAACGGATGCTTTCTGGAAAAAGAGTTTCTCTCGAAAGAAGTAAGTGGGAGGAAAGTAGAACTCGATGAAGTACTACCTCTTGAGCGGGAAAGTGGCGCAGCGCAGGAAACCGTTCCTGTGATGCCCACACCAACTGAAGAGGAAAACAATGATAATGATCAAGGTACTTCGGATCAAGTTACTGCTGAACTTCGTAGGTCCACAAGGACACGTTCCGCTCCAGAGTGGTACGGCAACCCTGTCCTGGAAATCATGTTGTTAGACAACAATGAACCTTCGAACTATGAAGAAGCAATGGCAGGCCCGGATTCCAACAAATGGCTTGAAGCCATGAAATCCGAGATAGAATCCATGTATGAAAACAAAGTATGGACTTTGACAGACTTGCCCGATGATCGGCGAGCGATAGAAAACAAATGGATCTTTAAGAAGAAGACGGACGCGGATGGTAATATTACCATCTATAAAGCTCGACTTGTCGCTAAGGGTTATCGACAGGTTCAAGGGATTGACTACAACGAGACATTCTCTCCCGTAGCGAAGCTAAAGTCCGTCCGAATCATGTTAGCAATTGCCGCATACTATGATTATGAGATATGGCAGATGGACGTCAAAACAGTATTCCTTAACGGGCATCTTAAGGAAGAACTGTATATGATGCAGCCGGAAGGTTTTGTCGATCCTCGGAACGCTAACAAAGTATGCAAGCTCCAGCGATCCATTTATGGACTGGTGCAAGCATCTCGGAGTTGGAACATTTGCTTTGATGAGATGATCAAAGCATTTGGGTTTATGCAGACTTATGGAGAAGCCTGCGTTTACAAGAAAGTGAGTGGGAGCTCTATAGCATTTCTCATATTATATGTAGATGACATACTCCTGATGGGAAATAATATAGAATTTCTGGACAGCATTAAGGCCTACTTGAATAAGTGTTTTTCAATGAAGGACCTTGGAGAAGCTGCTTATATATTAGGCATCAAGATCTATAGAGATAGATCGAGACGCCTCATAGGTCTTTCACAAAGCACATACCTTGATAAGATTTTGAAGAGATTCAGAATGGATCAGTCCAAGAAGGGGTTCTTGCCTATGTTACAAGGTATGAGACTGAGCTCAGCTCAGTCACCGACCACGGCAAAAGATAAAGAAGAGATGAGTGTCATCCCCTATGCTTCAGCCATAGGATCTATTATGTATGCCATGCTGTGTACCAGACCCGATGTAAACCTTGCCGTAAGTTTGGTAGCAAGATACCAAAGTAATCCCGGCAAGGAACACTGGACAACGGTCAAGAATATCCTAAAGTACCTGAAAAGGACAAAGGACATGTTTCTCGTTTATGGAGGAGACGAAGAGCTCGTCGTAAAGGGTTACGTCGACGCTAGCTTCGACTCAGATCTGGATGACTCTAAGTCACAAACCGGATACGTGTATATGTTGAATGGTGGAGCAGTAAGCTGGTGCAGCTGCAAGCAGAGCGTCGTGGCGGGATCTACGTGTGAAGCGGAGTACATGGCAGCCTCGGAGGCAGCACATGAAGCGATTTGGGTGAAGGAGTTCATCACCGACCTAGGAGTCATACCCAATGCGTCGGGGCCGATCAAACTCTTCTGTGACAACACTGGAGCTATTGCCCTCGCAAAGGAGCCCAGGTTTCCCAGGCACATCAAGCGTCGTTTCAACTCCATCCGTGAAAATGTTCAAGATGGAGACATAGAGATTTGCAAAGTGCACACGGATCTGAATGTCGCAGATCCGCTGACTAAACCTCTCTCGCGTGCAAAACATGATCAACACCAGAACTCTATGGGTGTTCGATTCATCACAATGTAACTAGATTAGTGACTCTAGTGCAAGTGGGAGACTGTTGGAAATATGCCCTAGAGGCAATAATAAAAGTATTATTATATTTCATTGTTCATGATAATTGTCTTTTATTCATGCTATAACTGTATTATCCGGAAATCGTAATACACGTGTGAATACTTAGACCACACTATGTCCCTGGTAAGCCTCTAGTTGACCAGCTCGTTGTGATCAACAGATAGTCATGGTTTCCTGACTATGGACATTGGATGTCGTTGATAACGGGATCACATCATTAGGAGAATGATGTGATGGACAAGACCCAATCCTAAGCATAGCATAAAAGATCGTGTAGTTCGTATTGCTAGAGCTTTGTCAATGTCAAGTATCTCTTCCTTAGACCATGAGATCGTGTAACTCCCGGATACCGTAGAAGTGCCTTGGGTGTATCAAACGTCACAACGTAACTGGGTGACTATAAAGGTGCATTACAGGTATCTCCGAAAGTAGCTGTTGGGTTGACACGGATCGAGACTGGGATTTGTCACTCCGTATGACGGAGAGGTATCTCTGGGCCCACTCGGTAATGCATCATCATAATGAGCTCAATGTGACCAAGGTGTTGGACACGGGATCATGCATTACGGTACGAGTAAAGTGACTTGCCGGTAACGAGACTGAACAAGGTATTGGGATACCGACGATCGAGTCTCGGGCAAGTAACGTACCGAATGACAAAGGGAATTGCATACAGGGTTTGATCGAATCCTCGACATAGTGGTTCATCCGATGACAACATCGAGGAGCATGTGGGAGCCATCATGGGTATCCAGATCCCGCTGTTGGTTATTGACTGAGAGCGTCTCGGTCATGTCTGCATGTCTCCCGAACCCGTAGGGTCTACACACTTAAGGTTCGGTGACGCTAGGGTTATGAAGATATGTATATGCAGAAACCCGAATGTTGTTCGGAGTCCCGGATGAGATCCCGGACATCACAAGGAGTTCCGGAATGGTCCGGAGGTAAAGAATTATATATAGGAAGTGCTATTTCGGGCATCGGGACAAGTTTCGGGGTTATCGGTATTGTACCGGGACCACCGGAAGGGTCCCGGGGGTCCACCGGGTGGGGCCACCTGTCCCGAGGGGCCACATGGGCTGTAGGGGGTGTGCCTTGGCCTTCATGGGCCAAGGGCACCAGCCCCTATAGGCCCATGCGCCTAGGGTTTCCCCCTAGGAGGAGTCCTAGTGGTGGAAGGCACCCCTAGGTGCCTTGGGGGGGAGGGAAACCTCCCCTAGGCCGCCGCCCCCCCTAGTAGATCTCATCTACTAGGGCCGGCGCCCCCCCTGGCACCCCTATATATAGTGGGGGAGAGGAGGGACTTCACACACCAGCCCCTGGCGCCTCCATCTCCCCCCGTTACGTCTCTCCCTCGTAGTCTCGGCGAAGCCCTGCTGCTGTGACGCCCTGCATCCACCACCACGCCGTCGTGCTGCTGGATCTTCATCAACCTCTCCTTCCCCCTTGCTGGATCAAGAAGGAGGAGACGTCTCCCGTCCCGTACGTGTGTTGAACGCGGAGGTGCCGTCCGCTCGGCGCTGGTCATCGGTGATTTGGATCACGTCGAGTACGACTACATCATCACCTTGCAAGCTTCCGCACGCGATCTACAAGTGGTATGTAGATGCAAACTCTCTCTCTTGACTCATTGCTTAGATGAACTCATAGATGGATCTTGGTGAAACCGTAGGAAAAATTTTAATTTTCTGCAACGTTCCCCAACAGTGGAAGCTTCACAGAGTTCCAGACGTCCACTCCAAGTCTCCTGTTTTGCATTTGTTCCAAGAAAGATCCTCACGAAGGTTTCGTTCCGTTTGATATTCCTTTTCAACGAAACACTAAAATAGGCAAAAAACAGAAACTGGCACTGGGCCTCCGGTTAATAGGTTAGTCCCAAAAATAATATAAAAGTGCATATTAAAGCCCATTAAACATCCAAAACAGATAATATAATAGCATGGAACAATCAAAAATTATAGATACGTTGGAGACATATCAAGCATCCCCAAGCTTAATTTCTGCTTGTCCTCGAGTAGGTAAATGATAAAAACAGAATTTTTGATGTGGAATTCTACCTGACATAATTTTCAATGTAATTTCCTTTATTGTGGCATGAATGTTCAGATCCAAAAGATTCAAGACAAAAGTTTAATATTGACATAAAAAATAATACTTCAAGCATACTAACCAAGCAATTATGTCATCTCAAAATAACCTAGCCAAAGAAAGCTCATCCCTACAAAATCATATAGTTTGGCCATGCTTCATTTCTGTCACACAAAATGCTCCCATCATACACAACTCCGATGACAAGCCAAGCAATTGTTTCATACTTAGCCTTTTCAAACTTTTTCAACTTCTACGCAATATATGAGCATGAGCCATGGACATAGCACTATGGGTGGAATAGAATGGTGGTTGTGGAGAAGACAAAAGGCAGGAAGATAGTCTCACATCAACTAGGCGTATCAATGGGCTATGGAGATGCCCATCGATAGATATCAATGTGAGTGAGTAGGGATTGCCATGCAACGGATGCACTAGAGCTATAAGTGTATGAAAGCTCAACAAAAGCAATTAAGTGGGTGTGCATCCAACTTGCTTGCTCACGAAGACCCAGGGCAATTTGAGGAAGCCCATCATTGCAATATACAAGCCAAGTTCTATAATGAAAATTTCCCACTAGTATATGAAAGTGACAACATAAGAGACTCTCTATCATGAAGATCATGGTGCTACTTTGAAGCACAAGTGTGGAAAAAGGATAGTAACATTGCCCCTTCTCTCTTTTTCTCTAATTTTTTTTGTTTGGGCCTTCTCTTTTTTTATGGCCTCTTTTTTTTATCCGGAGTCTCATCCCAACTTGTGGGGGAATCATAGTCCCCATCATCCTTTCCTCATATGGGACAATGCTCTAATAATGAAGATCATCACACTTTTATTTACTTACAACTCAAGAATTACAACTCGATACTTAGAACAAAATATGACTCTATGTGAATGCCTCCCGTGGTGTACCGGGATGTGCAATGAATCAAGAGTGACATGTATAAAAAATTATGAATGGTGGCCATGCCACAAATACGATGTCAACTACATGATCATGCAAAGCAATATGACTATGATGAAGCATGTCATAATAAACAAAACGGTGGAAAGTTGCATGGCAATATATCTCGGAATGGCTATGGAAATGCCATAATAGGTAGGTATGGTGGCTGTTTTGAGGAAGGTAAATGGTGGGTTTATGGTACCGGTGAAAGTTACGCGGCACAAGAGAGGCTAGCAATGGTGGAAGGGTGAGAGTGCATATAATCCATGAACTCAACATTAGTCATAAAGAACTCACATACTTATTGCAAAAATCTAGAAGTCATCAAAACCAAGCACTACACGCATGCTCCTAGGGGGATAGATTGGTAGGAAAATACCATCGCTCGTCCCCGGCCGCCACTCATAAGGAAGGCACTCAAAGAACACTTCATGCTTCAAATTTGTCACACAACGGTTACCATATGTGCATGCTACGGGACTTGCCAACCTCAACACAAGTATTTCTCAATTTCACAATTACTCAACTAGCACGACTCTAATATCACCATCTTTATATCTCAAAACAATTATCAAGTATTAAACTATTCCATGCACTCTATATGAAAGTTTTTATTATACCCATCTTGGATTCCCATCATATTAGGACTAATTTCATAACCAAAGCAAATTACCATGCTGTTCTAAAAGACTCTCAAAATAATATAAGTGAAGCATGAGAGATCAATAATTTCTATAAAATAAAACCACCACCGTGCTCCAAAAAGATATAAGTGGAGCACTAGAGCAAAATTATCTAGCTCAAAAGATATAAGTGAAGCACATAGAGTATTCTAATAAATTCCGATTCATGTGTGTCTCTCCCAAAAGGTGTGTACAGTAAGGATTATTGTGGTAAGCTAAATAGCAAAGACTCAAATCATACAAGATGCTCTGATACGTCTTCGTCGTATCTATAATTTTTATTGTTCCATGCCAATATTCTACAACTTTCATATACTTTTGGTAACTTTTTACTATTTTTGGGACTAACATATTGATCCAGTGCCCAGTGCCAGTTCCTGTTTGTTGCATGATTTTTGTTTCGCAGTAAATCCATATCAAACGGAGTCCAAACAGGATAAAAACTGACGGAGATTTTTTTTGGAATATATATGATTTTTGGGAAGAAAAATCAACGCGAGACGATGCCCGAGGGGGCCACAAGGCAGGGGGCGCGCCCCAGGGGGTCAGGCGCGCCCTGGGCTCTCGTGGCCACCCCGTAAGGCGGTTGATGCCCTTCTTTCGCTGCAAGAAAGCTAATATCCAGATAGAGATCGTGTTAAAATTTCAGCCCAACCGGAGTTACGGATCTCTGGGAATATAAGAAACGGTGAAAGGGCAGAATCTAAGAACGCAGAAACAGAGAGAGACAGAGAGACAGATCCAATCTCGAAGGGGCTCTCGCACCTCCACCTCCATGGAGGCCATGGACCAGAGGGGAAACCCTTCTACCATCTAGGGATAAGGTCAAGGAAGAAGAAGAAGAAGAAGGGGGCTCTCTCCCCCTCGCTTTCGGTGGCGCCGGAACGCCGCTGGGGCCATCATCATCACCGCAATCTACACCAACACCTCCGCCATCTTCACCAACATATCCATCACCTTCGTCCCTCTATCTATAGCGGTCCACTCTCCCGCAACCCACTGTACCCTCTACTTGAACATGGTGCTTTATGCTTCATATTATTATCCAATGATGTGTTGCCATCCTATGATGTCTGAGTAGATTTTCGTTGTCCTAACGGTGGTTGATGAATTGCTATGATTGATTTAATTTGCTTGTGTTTATGTTGCTGTCCTTTGGTGCCCATCATATAAGCGTGTGCATGGATCACACCATAGGGTTAGTTGTATGTTGATAGGACTATGTATTGGAGGGCAAGAGTGACAGAAGCTTCAACCTAGCATAGAAATTGATGCATACGAGATTGAAGGGGGGCCAATATATCTTAATGCTATGGTTGGGTTTTACCTTAATGAACTTTAGTAGTTGCGGATGCTTGCTAATAGTTCCAATCATTAGTGCATAGAATTCCAAGTCAGGGATGACATGCTAGAAGTGGCCTCTCCCACATAAAAACTTGCTATCGGTCTAGTAACGTAGTCAATTGCTTAGGGGCAATTTCGCAACTCCTACCACCACTTTTCCACACTCGCTATACTAACTTTATTGCTTCTTTACCTAAACAGCCCCTACTTTTTATTTACGTGCACTTTATATTCTTGCAAACCTATCCAAAAACTCCTACAAAGTACTTCTAGTTTCATACTTGTTCTAGGTAAAGCGAACGTTAAGCGTGCATAGAGTTGTATCGGTGGCCGATAGAACTTTAGGGAATATTTGTTCTACCTTTAGCTCCTCGTTGGGTTCGACACTCTTACTTATCGAAAGAGGCTACAATTGATCCCCTATACTTGTGGGTTATCAAGACCCTTTTCTGGCGCCGTTGCCGGGGAGCCATAGCGTGGGGTGAATATTCTCGTGTGTGCTTGTTTGCTTTATCACTAAGTAATTTTTATTTGCTGTTCTAGGTTGTTCTCTATCTTTAGTTATGGATATGGAACACGAAATACCAAAAAAAGTAGGTGTACCTGCTACTCATGGAGATGGGGAACCTCCTAAAACCCTCGATGCTGGTCATGTGAAAAATATTATGTACTACTTTGATAATCCTGAGAAAACCCCATTCAATTATGTAATGGGAGACACGTTGTATCAATGTGAATACTTTAGGGATTATTGCTTGACTCAAAAAGGGAAACTATTATGGGGTCAAATTCATATGTTGCATTGGTATGCTCGGGAACTATGCTTGAGATATGACTATACTTGTTGCTCTAGGATGAAGGCTCCACACCTTCCCTTTTCATGCAAATTTAATGATGATAAAACCTTGGCATCTTATGCTAATGGCATATATCATTACTATGATGTGGAACAAATAGAAGAATTTGTTGCTTTTATGGGTGCTTATGAAATTGAATCTTTGTTTAAAGAGTGTGAAAATTTTGATGATTCAGTTTATAGACCTGAAAATTTAGCTATCCTTAAATATTGCTATGAGAAATATGAATTCAATTCCGATATTGATGATTTTATTGAGAGAGTCTCCGCTGTCCAAGAAGAGACTAATATTTTGCAGGAGTCAATGGAAGAAGAAATTGATGAAATTGTGAGCTCATTGGACGAAAAAGATGAGGAGGAGAGCGAAGGACAAAAGGAGGAAAAGTGGATTGATCACCCGTTCCCACCTTCTAATGAGAGAAACTCTTCAACTCATACATTGTTTAATTTCCCTTCGTGCTTACCAAAGGATGATTGCCATGATGATTGTTATGATCCCGTTGATTCTTTTGGAATATCCCTTTTTGATGATGCTTGCTATGCTTGTGGCCAAGATGTCAATATGAATTATGCTTATGGAGATGAACTTGCTATAGTTCCTTATGTTAAACATGAAATTGTTGCTATTGCACCCACGCATGATAGTCCTATTATCTTTTTGAATTCTCCCAACTACACTATATTGAAGAAGTTTACCCTTATTAAGGATTATATTGATGGGTTGTGTTTTACTATTACACATGATGATTTTGATAGATATGATATGCATGTGCTTGCTGATCCTACTTGCAATTATTATGAGAGAGGAACTACATCTCCGCCTCTATATGTTTCCAACACGAAAAAATTGCAAGAAACTGTTTATACTATGCATTGACCTTTACTATGTGTGCATGAATTGTTCTTTTATAACATGCCGATGCATAGGAAAAGAGTTAGACTTCGTCATTGCTTGATATATGTTGCTTTGTGCTCACTACTAAATGCCAAATCATTGCTAATTCAAATTGGCTTTGATATACCTTGGGATCCGGGTGGATCCATTACTTGAGCACTATCTGCCTAGCTTAATGGCTTAAAAGAAAGCGCTGCCAGGGAGACAACCCGGAAGTTTTAGAGAGTCATTTAATTCTGTTGTGTGCTTTTATAAGGTTTAAAAATAAAAATAATGTGCCAAGATTTGCCTTTAGGATGTTTACTTTGCATGTTGGTTTGTACGGTGCAGGACAGAAACTTTAGCTGTAGTGCGCGATTTTATATTTTTTACTGGAACGTGAAACGGTTCTGAAACTTTTTGAAATGTCTTTCTATACAAATTGTTTATTGTTCCTAATTTTGGTAGAATTTTTGGAGTAACAGAGGTATGGTGAATGTTCAGATTATTACAGATTGTTCTGTTTTAGACAGATTCTGTTTTTGATGCATAGTTTGCTTGTTTTGATGAAACTATCAATTTCTATCAGTGCATTAAGCCATGGAAAAGTTATATTACAGTAGCTACAATGAAAAAACAAAATATGAATTGGTTTGCAACAGTACTTAAAGTAGTGTTTTGCTTTATTGTACTAATGGATCTTACTGAGTTTTCTCTTGAAGTTTTGTGTGGATGAAGTGTTCGAAGATCGAGGAGGTCTCGATATGAGGATAAGGAGGAGAGACAAGAGATCAAGCTTGGGGATTCCCAAGGCACCCCAAGTAAATATTCAAGGATACTCAAGCGTCTAAGCTTGGGGATGCCCCGGAAGGCATCCCATCTTTCTTCAACAAGTATCGGTATGTTTTCGGATTCGTTTCGTTCATGCGATATGTGCAAATCTTGGAGCGTCTTTTGCATTTAGTTTTCACTTTTCTTTTATGCACCATGCTGGTATGAGATAGTACTTGGTTTATTTATAGAATGCTCATTGCACTTCACTTATATCTTTTGAGTATGGCTTTATAGAATGCTTCATGTGCTTCGCTTATATCATTTGAAGTCTGGATTGTCTGTTTCTCTTCACATAGAAAACCACCATTTGTAGAAAGCTCTTTTGCTTCACTTATATTTTTAGAGCGTGGGCATATCCTTTGTAGAAAGAATTAAACTCTCTTGCTTCACTTATATCTATTTAGAGAGTTGACAGGAATTGGTCATTCACATGATTAGTCATAAAATCCTACATAAAACTTGTAGATCACTGAATATGATATGTTTGATTCCTTGCAATAGTTTTGTGATATAAAGGTGGTGATATTAGAGTCATGCTAGTTGAGTAATTGCGAAATTGAGAAATACTTGTTTTGAGGTTTGCAAGTCCCGTAGCATGCACATATGGTGAACCATTATGTAACGAAGTTGGAGCATGAGGTATTTATTGATTGTCTTCCTTATGAGTGGCGGTCGGGGACAAGCGATGGTCTTTTCCTACCAATCTATCCCCCTAGGGGCATGCGTAGTAGTACTTTGCTTCGAGGGCTAATAAACTTTTGCAATAAGTATATGAGTTCTTTATGACTAATGTGAATCCATGGATTATACGCACTCTCACCCTTCCATCATTGCTAGCCTCTTCGGTACCGTGCATTGCCCTTTCTCACCTCAAGAGTTGGTGCAAACTTTGCTGGTGCATCCAAACCCCGTGATACGGTACGCTCTATCACACATAAACCTCCTTATATCTTCCTCAAAACAGCCACCATACCTACCTACCTACCTATCATGGCATTTCCATAGCCATTCCGAGATATATTGCCATGCAACTTCCATCATCATCATATACATGACTTAAGCATTTATCGTCAATTGCTTTGCATGATCGTAAGATAGCTAGCATTATGTTTTCATGGCTTGTCCGTTTTTTTGATGTCATTGCTACGCTAGATCATTACACATCCCGGTACACTGCCTGGGGCATTCATATAGAGTCATATCTTTGTTCTAGCATCGAGTTGTAATATTGAGTTGTAAGTAAAAAAAATTGTGATGATCATCATTATTAGAGCATTGTCCCAGTGAGGAAAGGATGATGGAGACTATGATTCCCCCACAAGTCGGGATGAGACCCTAGACGGAAAAAAAAAGAGAAAGGCCAAAAAAAGGGGAGGCCCAAAAAAACAAAAAATGAGAGAAAAAGAGAGAAGGGACAATGTTACTATCCTTTACCACACTTGTGCTTCAGAGTAGCACCATGTTCCTCATATAGAGAGTCTCTTGAGTTATCACTTTCATATACTAGTGGGAATTTTCATTATAGAACTTGGCTTGTATATTCTGATGATGGGCTTCCTCAAATGCCCGAGGTCTTCATGAGCAAGAAAGTTGGATGCACACCCACTTAGTTTCCAGTTTGAGCTTTCATACACTTATAGCTCTAGTGCAACCGTTGCATGGCAATCCCTACTCCCCGCATTGACATCAATTGATGGGCATCTCCATAGGCCGTTGATTAGCCGCGTCGATGTGAGACTTTCTTCCTTTTTGTCTTCTCCACACAACCTCCATCATCATATTATATTTCACCCATAGTGCTATGTCCATGGCTTGCGCTCATGTATTGCGTGAGGGTTGAAAAGGTTGAAGCGCGTTAAAAAGTATGAACCAATTGCTCGGCTTGTCATTGGGGTTGTGCATGATTTGAATGCTTTATGTGGTGAAGATGGAGCATAGCCAGACTATATGATTTTGTAGGGATGAGCTTTCTTTGGCTATGTTATTTTGATAAGACATAATTTCTTGGTTAGTATGCTTGAAGTATTATTGTCTTAATTTCAAATGATAGACTATTGCTTTGAATCACTCGTGTCTTAATATTCATGCCATGATTAGATATACTCCCTCTGTCCTAGAATATAAGAACGTTTTTGATACTATGCTATTGTTAAAAACGTTCTTATATTTTGGGACGGAGGGAGTATGATCAAGAGTATGCTTGGTAGCATTCCACATCAAAAATTATCTTTTTTATCATTTACCTACTCGAGGACGAGCAGGAATTAAGCTTGGGGATGCTGATACGTCTCCGTTGTATCTATAATTTTTTATTGTTCCATGCCAATATTATACAACTTTCATATACTTTTGGCAACTTTTTATACTAGTTTTGGGTCTAACATATTGATCCAGTGCCCAGTGCCAGTTCCTGTTTGTTGAATATTTTTTGTTTCGCAGTAAATCCATATCAAACGGAGTCCAAGCGGGATAAAAACTGACGGAGATTTTTTTTGGAATATATGTGATTTTTGCACTACAAAAAAAGACACATCCGTGACATTTTGGGCCAAACAAATTTTTTTTGTCATACATATGACACTTCTATGACGATAATTGTGACAAAACCCAGTATCATCATAGATGTGGTGGGCTCCTACTTCTATGACAAAAATTCATGACAGAAAATGGGCTTTTCGTCCTGGGCGGGCCGGAGACGCAGTTGCATGACATTCTTTGGGCCGTCCATGACCGAAAAAACCATGGTAGAAGCGAGGGGGAGGAAAATTTCGGGGAGTTCCCGGTTACGGTGGGAGGTCAGGGGCCGAGCGATGCGCGTTTCTCTCGTACACGTACGCGTGTGTGTGCGAGGCGTTGGCTCTAACTGAACCCGAGCGAGGCGTTGGGCTCTAACTGAACCCGAGTGATTGCACTGCAGGCTACGCATTACTGAACCCGAGCGATCGATCGATGGCTGTTAACTGAACCCGATCGAGCGATTCCTTCGCTACTGCTGCTAACTGAAGCCGATCGATGCTGCCTCCGGGATGAACAGTGAGCATTGCGGGGGGTTGGATGAATAGTGAGCGGTGGCGTTGCCTCTGGATGAACAAGACCCCGTGGTTTGGTGGAGGGCTGGATGAACAGGAGACGGTGGAGGGGTGCCCGTGGAGGGTTGGTTGAATAGGACCATGTGGTGTGGAGGGCTGGATGAACAGTAGACGGTGGAGGGGTGGTTGAACAGTAGCCGATGGAGTAGCGCGCGGTGGAGGCTGGATGAATAGGAGCCCGTGGAGGCTGGAGGAGGTCGACGGTAGCCCGTGGAGGCTGGAGGAGGTCGACGGTGGAGATGAAAAGTATCCCGTGGAGTCCTGTTTTGCGGTACGCCACACCCCTCCTGATGAACAGGACCCCCGTTTCGACCGTAGGAGGTCCGTTTGTCCGTTTTGTGGTACGCCACACCCCTCCCGATCAATTGGACCCTGTTTCGACCGTAGGAGGTCTGTTTCCTCCATTTTGCGGTACGCCACACCCCTCCCGATCAACAGGACCCCCGTTTCGACCGTAGGAGGTCCGTTTCCTCCATTATGCGGTACGCCAGACCCCTCCCGATCAACAGGACCCCGTTCCAAACGTAGGAGGTCCGTTTCCTCCGTTGTGTGGTACTCCAGGCCTCGTTTCCATCGCCTGTTCCATCCAAGCCCTCCCGATGAACACGGCCACGCATTCCGTTCCAACCCAGCCGGTTGGCTCCCACGCATTTCGTTGCCTCCCGATGAACACGACGCATTCTATTGCCTCCCCATGAACACGACGCATTCCGTTGCCTCCCCATGAACACGACGACGATGTTGTTTCTCTGTTCTGACCCAACCATGTACACGAGGCCTGGCCGTACGTATGCACGAGTAGGCGTTTGAGACCCCGCCCGTATGTACACATACGTGGCCATATTTTCTTTCTTGCACCCTGGCCGCTGTACATACGTGTACATGCTACATGCGCGCCTCTACTACGACACGTACGTGCCTCTACTACGACATGTGCGCGCCTCTACATCCACCAGTATATATGTACGTACACGTTCGCGGCCAAAATGACAACGCTACGTATGCTTCGACCAGGTGGGTCTCGACTGTCAGGCACTTCCTTGCCTGCAAAGATGTAGCTGGTGGGTCCCAGCAGTCAGGGGGTGAATTGGTTTTTTTGCCCGGACGCACTTCCTTGCGTGCGAAGATGTAGCTGGTAGGTCCCAGCAGTCAGGGGCAAACGTTTTTTTTGCGAAATACGGTGGCCCGTCCGGTGGGTCCCCGCTGTCAGGTGGAGGAATAATTATTTTGCACGTAATAAGGAGGCACTTCCTTGCTGCGGCTGTGGACCCAGCTGTCAGCCTCTCCATGTACAGTCCACGTCCGATGGAAGCCGTTCCTTGACCACGTTAACCACGCCGCGTCGAGAGCACCAGGGCGGTGGACGATGGCGAGGCCTAGGAAGGGGACAACGCGGAGCCGGGGAAGACGCGGCAGTGGATGCCCACGCATAGAGGAGTACAAGGGTTCACTGGTTTGCTGCGGTGTGAGGCTGTCGTCGCCACAGAATAACAGGGGGTGTGGGTGAGTAAAGGGATGGCCTGGACAACGGTGGGAGTAGTAGGGAGCGGTGAGGCCTCTGCCGCATCGCAGCCGGCCACAGGAGGCAGGAGCACGAGGCACGACCGGCGCTGATTTGGGCGGCTGGAGCAAGAAGACCAGAGGTTGAAGAAGCACTACGGCTGTTGGATGGACATCGTACGGTCACTGGAGCTAGAATCGTTCATATTGACTAAAGTTGACAAAGGCCCCCGTCCTAGTCAACTTAGTAGGCCCACAAGTCAGCCTCCCACCATGGTGGGTCCCAGCTAGCAGTGGGAGTATTCATTTTTTTTGTGCGTAATAAGGAGGCACTTCCGGTGGGTCCGAGCTGACAGTGGCGGGAACATTTTTTTCGCGAAATACGCTGGTCCGTCCGGTGGGTCCCAGCAGTCAGGGGGGAAACATTTTTTCGTGAAATAAGGTGGCCCGTCCGGTGGGTCCCTGCTGTCAGGTGGAGGAATAATTATTTTGCGCGTAATAAGGAGGCACTTCCTTGTGGCCACCTGGACCCAGCTGTCAGCCTCTCCACGTACAGTACTATTCCAATGGAAGTCGGTCGTTGACCATGTTGACCACGCCGCGTCGAGAGCACTAGGGCGGTGGTCTGGACGATGGCGAGGCCTTGGAAGGGGACGACGCGGAGCCGGGGAAGACGCAGCAGTGGAAGCCCACGCGGAGAGGAGTACGAGGGTTCACTGGTTCGGCTGCGGTGTGAGGTTGCCGTCGCCGCAGAATAACAGGGGGTGTGGGTGAGTAGAGGGATGGACTGGCCAGCGGTGGGAGTAGTACAGGACGGTGAGGCCTCCGCGGCATCACAGCCGGCCACGGGAGGCAGGAGCACGCGACACGACCGGCGCTGCTTTGGGCGGCTGGAGCAAGAAGACTAGAGGTTGAAGAAGCACTACGGCCATTGGATGGACATCGTACGATCACTGCAGCTAGAATCGTTTATATTGACTAAGTTGACAAAGCCCTTGGACGCGTCAACTTAGTAGGCCCACAGCTCGGATTTGGCAGAGAACATATAGCCCATTTGCGATTTGTAAGAATGTACAGCCCATTTTTTAATTTTAATGGAATTTACTACAGTCCGTTTACAGTTTGTTAAAAGTACAACCCAACTTCTAGCTAGGACAACGATTAATAATTTCAAACAACCGCTCAAAACACAATTCAAAAAAAATTCCTACATTTTGATGGGATCCGAAATATTTTTATCCGAAATTTCTAGCCAGGTCAAATATAATTTCAAAATATAAAATCCAACGAAATATTGCGCACGCAACAAGTAATGAAATTAAAATTTTCAAATTCCAAAAATAATATATTTTTCAAACTAATTACATGTTTGGTGCATAGTAACTGTCCAGTTATTATAATTACATCCCATTTATTATTTCTTAAAGTCCATTTTCTTGTTAAGCCTAATGCATATTTCCTAGGAAAGTTTGCAGCCCAGTGGGGCGGAGAATAACAAGTTGACCCGGATATTGTGTACAACTGTCGGCCCAGTTGCATTGCTGATGTTGAAAAAAAAGGCATGTGTAGTACAGTACAAGCTAACATGGTTACTCAGCCCACATTCAGCGACGCCGGAAAGGCCCAAACAAGGCTTTTGTACAACTTTTTCAAGTCACTGAGCTCAATTAATAACTTAAGAAAAAAGTTAGATTACAGTGGAACCTAATTAAAAGCTGTCACGAGCAAATAAATAATTCAACGGGTCCCACTTGTGCGTCTGTGTGTGTGTGTGTGTGTGTGTGTGTGTGTGTGTGTGTGTGTGAGAGAGAGAGAGAGAGAGAGAGAGAGAGAGAGAGAGAGAGACCCATCGGTTGATGCTCATAAATACATCTTTCAGCCATATGCATTGCTGATGCTCAGTAAAAACTTATATAGTTGACACAATCATATAGAACATCATAGCACACTGAACTTGCATACAAAAATTTCATGCAGGCGGCACAATCAGGATGGAAGCAGTGGATCGCTACGGGAAGGGCTATGTTGAAACCAACAAAGTCGTACATAACGGTTCGTCATCTTTATCAATGACGGGGAAATATATTGAATGTTGTGTAAAGAAAATAGACAGACAACACAATAAGTTCTGCTAGCACATTAAGTTGACGTACAACCCTTTCTAAAAAAAGTTCAGGTACAAAATTAGAACAGGTCATAATCAAATGTACTGGCATATCAGTGCTTCACACCCATAGCTCGGATTTAACTAGTACTCCCTCCATCCGGGAAAAGTTGTCCACAGGGCAGTGTGTTTGTTTTTTTGCAAAAAAAACCCACAGAGTTTTAAACACATCACAAAGAAGTCCATCTCCTTCCTTCCTCCTCCCCCGTCGCCCGCGCCTTGCAGCCATCGCCGGCTACCCACCTGCGCCGCCGCCCGCCTGGATCTGCGCCGCGACCAACACCAGAACCGTGGCCCAGCTCGCGACCAACAACAGCGCCGCCGCCCGCTTGCACCTGTGCCACGGCTTACCACCTGCACCGCCCGCCGTGAAGGCGACCTGCGCCATCGCCCTCCTCGAGCTACGCCGCCGGCCCCGTTGAAGGTCGCCACCCATGTTCGCCCACCTTCTCCGCCCACCTGTGCCTTCGATTTCGTCCACTTCGGTCGCCGGTGCCGTGGACAATTTCGGCCACTCCCGCCTCTCATGCTGCTACTGGTGGACAACACCGGTGCCGTGGACCTGTGATGCCGCTTTTGCCTTTTCCCCTGCCTCGCCTCTGCTGCCACTCCCGTCTGTGCTGGCGAGTCTGCCCCGCCCGCCTCTGCTACTGCTGCTGTTCAATTTGTTGATGTGAGTCTGAATTTGCTGTTCTCAGTACAGGTGGAGAAAATTCAGTCAGGGGATACAAAGCTAGAGAAATAATCCAGGACAAAGGATGTACACTGCTGCTAAATGATGAACAGATTATAGTGAAAATTTAGTTTGGTGCCATCAAATTCATTGAGTAATACTCTTGGCATTCTTGGAGATCTGCTAGTTTTTGGAAGTTTTTCTTGCTACAGTTAACTGAAAATGTTCAGTGTTCCAATACTGTAGAGAAACTACAGTGCCTGTAATTCAGTTATGACTCCTTTACTGAAATTGTAGTGTTTGCTAAAACCGAGATGTAAACTAAAGGAGTTTGTGATTTGCAGAAGCTGTAGCATACTCCAACAAGTGATAAATGCACTCAAAAGTTCACTGAGAAAATGCAGAGGCTGCTCACTTGTTACTGAAAGTTTTCTGGAGTGATAAATGCACGCAAAATAAGTTCAGTTAACTGTTACTATTGCTGTATGAATTCCAACCAGGTCAATTTGTTGTCAATTACTCTATAATACTCAACCAGGTTTGTGCAAAATGAAGATCAACCATGTTTATTTGGATTTATTTGAATCATTTGAATTTATTTGTTTTATTTGGATTTATACACCATTTGTCCAATTGCAAACATACCTGAAGTTTCCAATTGTCCAATTTCAGTCATTCATTTTACAGACAGCTAAGCATAGCCATGACTCTTCCCTAAATATTCCTGTAGAATCAATTCAAGCAGCACAAAACTGAAAACTGCCACAACCCCTTAACTAAGAGTTGAGAAAAACATGTCCCTGAAATTGGAATTATTTGAATTAGCTAGGTTTATTCTTCTTCATATACAAAAAAAGATGAATATTGTTCGTCTACTAGTTACTTAAAATTTAGAACTGAATAAACACTTGTCATCTTCAGTAAACACTTGTAAATCTAGAGTGGTTTTAAACTTAGAATGCACCAAGTACTAATATCCTTTGCCAGGCTACACACCATCTACTTGGAGTAGACAGCAAGATTCACAAAGACATGCACGCTTCAATAGGCTTGTGAATGCTAGCAAAGTGATAAGTAAAAACTTGGATGTTCTCAGAAATATAGCACCAGAGGACATTAAGTGAACTGGCCTGTATGCTAAAGGCAAGGAAATGCCACCTTCTTTTATTCTTCGAGCAGTTGATGAACTGGCCTGTATGCTGCAGCTACACATAGGTTCTGTAGAAAATGCACCAAAAGAGTTACACACAGGTGAAGTAAGTGGAAAGCAACATTTAATCTCCACTTCTTTTCTTTTGGTAGTGAAATTCAATCTGAATTTTGTAAGCACAGAAAATGCACCAATACTAAACATTTATTCCCACCTCCACCACCATCTTGTCAGTTTCGACAGTGTGTGTATGGAGTAGTTTTGATGGCAGTATAATTGTGCATCATGTAAACATTATGAGAATGATTAGGGGTTCAACATCAGATTATAATTATGACCAGAACAGAGGAACAAATATCATGGTTAGTTTTATGTAAAAAAATCAGAAATGGAGTTACTCACTTGAACTTACTGTAGTAGTGGTCAAAATTCAGAAAAGTTACTAAACAACAGAAGTAGTGGCCAAAATTCAAAGTACTAAAAAGATTCTACACTAAGTATACAGTGTTATCCATGTTCTGTATCCAGGACATTTGAATTATTCAGAGAAGGATAATGCAAACTGAAAAGTGTTACGCAAACTGAAAACTGATCCATGTTCTGTATCCAGGACACAAATTTTTTACATTTGGAGCTACATTTCAATTGTTATGCCTCTGTCAATTATTGAATTATTCAGAATATTTAAATTATTCAGAGATCCATGTTCTATATCCAGGATAATGGAAACTGAAAAGTGTTAAAAAGACCATGTGTTTTTTGGGGTCAAAATCTACATGTAAAACTGAAAAGTGAAAATAAAAATGGAGAATGTTGTGTCTCCCACTCACGCGCTCAAAAAAAACTATGACACATTTTTTATCTGTTTGCATAGGTCCCACCTATCAGGAAGGATGGGCACGTACATGAATAGGTATGACTCATCAGTCTACCTGCATAGCCTTTTCATTTAGTCTACCTAGCCGTCTAATCAACTGCCTGCACGCCACTTCTCCCATTTACTTCTCCATCAGGAACCGATTCTCCTCGGCTTCTTCACCTCCCCTTCGTCTTCATTTGCATCCAAACCCCACTGCGTTCACATTGTTTTAACCTCTTTAAATAATCATCTACTACTTCAGTTAGACTAGCCATCTAATCCTAATTCTCCAAACCGTAGCCCTCCGTTCCAGCGGTTCCAAATGGCGGAAGAGATCGAGATGCGGGTTTTTAGCGTCCAACATGTCCTCGTCGAAGGCTCTATGCGCATAGTTGCCACCGTCACCGTCCACCCAAGGGTTGTTCGGCAGTGGATCAACAATGTATCCAACTCCCTTGAAAAGGTAGAGACGAGGGTCATCGGTCTCGACGCAGAGTACACGGAGCATGCCCCTAGGAAGATCCAGTGCGCCGCCATCCTTCAGCTGTGCCATGAAGATGATGTTTTGGTGTACCACATCATACACTCGCCCTCCATACCACGTGAGCTTCACGATTTCTTGTCTCGGGAGGACGTATACTTCTGTGGGGCAGCCATCGAAGGGGACAAACAGAAGCTGGAGCCATACAACCTTGATTTGAAAAGCATCGCTGGCCTACAAACCAGAATCAAAATTCCTGTAGAAGATTGTGATAAATAGACACCATCCCTATTCGACGTAGCAATTTTGTGCTCGGTACAAATCTTCAGAAGGGTGACGAGATGGTGGCATTAAGGTCATCTGGATGGGAGAATTATCCCTTGACGTTCGAGCGGATAAAATATGCTGCCCTCGATGCCCGTGTGAGTTTCGAGATAGCTGCAAGGTCCAAAGAGCTTGTTGCGAAGCCGTCTCCCACAAAGAATGA
>NC_041392.1:165448789-165572000 GCF_002162155.2 Triticum dicoccoides
AGAAGAAGAAGAAGAAGAAGAAGAAGAAGAAGAAGAAGAAGAAGAAGAAGAAGAAGAAGAAGAAGAAGAAGAAGAAGAAGAAGAAGAAGAAGAAGAAGAAGAAGAAGAAGAAGAAGAAGAAGAAGAAGAAGAAGAAGAAGAAGAAGAAGAAGAAGAAGAAGAAGAAGAAGAAGAAGAAGAAGAAGAAGAAGAAGAAGAAGAAGAAGAAGAAGAAGAAGAAGAAGAAGAAGAAGAAGAAGAAGAAGAAGAAGAAGAAGAAGAAAAGGCTGCACCAGCAGGAGGGCATTATGGATGGATGAACTATTTCCTCTCTTGTAAAAAAAATTATTCCCTCTCGGTGTATATTGATATAGATGGACTACTTCGATGGTGTGCATGTCTTTGGAACAGAGTAGTAGTGTTGGTCCGCTTGACTATAGGGAACTATTTATCCACATATATAGCTTTCTCTGCTACTCCTTCTAGTGATCGTATGCAGTCATGTGTCCGTAGACATGACAGCTTGTGTGCATGACATGTGGGCCACCTAAAATGCGGCGAGCATCAAGTTTCTACCACAGCCACCCGTGATTCCCACGACGCCGCTCGAACCCATGAAACCACACGTCCCCCGACCTGCGGCTCACCCCTCTTGGCCCCACCGCCCCTCTGTCTACGGGAGCATTACATGTGGACCAGTCACCTATCGAGTCCACATGTTATTAACTCAAAGGTAGGTGTAGTAAGGCGCTGAAGCTCAGACCCGACGGCCCTGGGAGGGAAATGTAACTCCTGCACCAGGGCTTGTGGTTCTCCCACAGCACGAACTCGTGCCAAACTCAAGATTTGTTTCTTTACTATACATGCACGCAACGATTTAATGGACATTGTAATCTCAACATGTGATGGGGAGCTCTAAATTTGAATTTGAAACTTATAAAATGAAAAGATTCAAAACAAATAAACTGGGAGAGAGGGAGTATATCTTAGGATGTGTCCCATACAAAATAAGTCCCCTGGTTTGTCACCGCGAAGATGCGGTTAGAAAGGAGCACAGCATCTTCCTACTCGTACGGCAACAAATCGGCCACAGACAGCATGGTCCGCCTTTGACCGCCATGTGCAAGGTTCGTGCTATCTTATTCAATCTCACCGTGGTTCCATCGTACCAATTCATGTGGTGGCCCATTGCATGGCTGATCCCAATGTTGGACAAAGGTTCTACGGGAACCTCCTGTACATATGCAAGCCAATCTCCGCTCGCACCGAGCCTAACCTGTGAAACAGTGGGCAGGGGGAGAATTAGGAAATGGACACAGAAGTAGTCTTTAGAATGCATTTACTACGTGATCAAACTCATCTTACCTGCTCATTGGAGGAAATCCGAGTGCCCCTCAATGTCGGCATCTCAAGGGGCGTCAACTTGCAACTACGGTCACGCCGTGCTGGAGAGACCCCCAAGGAAACATCCTCGTGCGTTCCACGGAACATCTAGATGCATTTGTATGAGTAGTTTATCTTGTGAGAGAAAAGGATGAACGAGGGACGGCCTCTAGAGATAGAGATGGACACTACTACTACCAATGTGCTGGCCCATGCGTTGCTTGAAATATAAACACTCTAGTTTTGATATACATGTGTCAGCAGACATGACAGCTTGTCCATGGAAGTTGAACCATGGCGACCATCACGTTTCTTATTTCTACCACTGCCACACCCACACGTGATTCCTACGACGCCCCTCCAACCCACTGCACGACGTCCCCTGACATGGACATGGATCCTCTAATGTGGCTATCACTGCCTTGCCCTGCCTTTCCTTCGCTGACAGGTGGGACCCATGCTTATGGGTCCGACATGTCAGTGACAGAATGGTAGGATTGTTCGCGTCAGGGAATCCTCATCCCCCCGACGTGCCCCTCATCCCTATCGGCCCCACCACTCCTCTGCCTTTGTGTGCATGACATGCGGGCCAGCTGAACTGCGGCGACCATCAACTTTCTACCACAGACACACCCAATTGGACGCGATTTGCCTGCTCCGCTACTGTGCTCCGATCCGTACTCCCGCACCATCGAATTTCCATCCAGCGGCTGTGACACATTTCGTCCCGGGCATCAATCCTCAGCTGGAGTACTTATGTACTCCCTCCGGTCCTTTTTACTCTGCACATTGGATTTGCCAAAAGTCAAACTTTGCTAAGTTTGACCAAATTTATATTAGAAATTATTAGCATCTATAATATCTAATAAATATAATTATTCCAAGATGAATCTAATGATATTGGTGTTGTTATGTGAATGTCTATAATTTTTTATATAAACTTGGTCAAAGTTGGATGAGATTGACTTCGGATAAACCTAATATGCAGAGTAAAAAGGACCGGAGGGAGTACTACAGGTAGTACCCGCCGGTGTGGCCATCTACGCCTCGTAACGCCCCGACGCCCAGCTGTGGCACCCTCGCCACGGCCACGCCACCACCGGTCGATTCATCTCGAACGAGTGAGTCACGAACCACGCCACCACCATGAGAATGACATGTGGGCCAGCCGCATTTAAGGTCCGCATGTCATTGACTCATAGGCCGGGCACTAAGCCACTGAAGTTCGGTCCCGTGGGCCCCGAGAGGGAAATGTAACTCCTGCAGCAGGCCTTGTGGTGCTCCCGCGGTACGAGCTTGTGCCAAAACTAGAATTTGTTTCTTACTACTACCAACTAGTACTAGTAAGGTACACGTGCATTGCACGCATGAGATTCTGGTGGTTTGTGCATTATGCTTCTACATGTGGAGCTTTCTGGATTCTAACATGTGGCAAAATCTGGTGGAATGTAAGGTTAGGCAAGTTTGATTAACTTACATGAGTGTTTGGTTCAAGCCACACCTTAGGCAAGCCACACTAAGGCCCCACGTGACATACACACAAAAAATGTGGCAAGATTCCCTTAGGCTTGCCAACTTGTTTCTCTCGTTTTGAAGAACTAATAACTTTGCCTAAGCTTAGTTGTGGCAAAGTTAGTCATGAACTAAGTTCAACCATGGAGTCTTCTAGATTATACATGTGGCAGAATCTGGTGGATGATATCCAACAGCCAGTAGTGCTCGGATTTGCCATCTTTGTACCGTCGGATTGGCTTCATCCAACGGCCTACTTTCAAAGTTTTTCACACACTATATAGGGGGTATAGATATAGATGTACCAGTCCGTTGCAATGGATCCAAAGTATATATATCTATTTAGTGGAGTGCACTCTAAACACATTATCTATTTATTTTTCACTAACCTTCCGTAGCCATGCAACCAAGCCAAATAAGCTTCATGGGTGCCCCCCACATCATATTATTCATACTACGTTGATTGAAAAAAAGATAAATCACCCAAAACAAGATCTTCCTGTTTTTGTTCCTATGATGTTGTGTCGTGCACGTACCTACTAGTTGTATAGTGGTAGTACTAGTAATATAGTATTAGGAGTACAAACTTGGTACTAGTAGGAGTAGTACTAATACGGAATGCTCCTACTCTACCAACGAGCCCCGTCTGACACCAAATTTCTTGGCTTCCATGCTACAGCTAGATCTTCCCCTCATTTCTGTTTTCCAACCCGGCGGCGGGCGGGGTGTCGGTTTGCTCAACGGCGGTCCCACATGAAAGTGAAAATGCTAGGCAACACGCCTTCCCTAAGCTATGTGTCATGCCGGACGGGCCGTGTTATACTCCCAATTCCTGGGCGTGTGGGGGTGCGACGCGAACGCGGCAGGCCTTTTCCTTTTACCAGCAATGTGCCCATGCATTGCGACGGATCTAAAGTAGTAGAATAGTAGTATTTGTTCACAAACTTGAAAGAAATCACTATTATTTTGATATACTCCTAATATATTACTCCCTCCGTACCTAAATACTTGTATTTTTTGAGATTTCAAATGGACTATCACATACGGATTATATAGACATATTCTGGTGTTTCTAGCAAGATGCCCGCGCGTTGCACGAAGTTGATGGAAAAGGTAAGCACAACATATAAATTGACGGATGGAGTACTAGTTACAATGATGCATATAATTAAGCAAAGGGATCGCACATGTCGGTATTTACTGGAACAAGAATGCAACAGCACAATAAGAATTAAGGCCACGATGATGCGATTGCAGTGGTGGTTACAGAAGGCAAGAAGAAAGATGGATCCACGAATGTATGACCTCCTCCTCCTCCTCAACTTAGTGCGTCGGGCCACCGACCGGCGGCTAAGGAGCGGCGGCTTTTGTGGCGAGGTCGAGGTGCTTCTCAGCAAAGGCATCCAAGGCTTCCAGCCGGTTGAGGAAGGCCAACATCGTAGCATCCTCACTGGCCTTGTAGATACCTATGTACACGATTTCCTCGTACATGTGGATGTGTAGGTCGATGAATTCTTGTAGGGCGAGGCGCCTCACGGCGAGCGCGACCTCCAGGTGGACATTCTTCGTGGCGTCGGCGGGCAGTCGCAGGGCCACCAGTGCTTGAAAGAGGTTCCGGCCATGGAGGCCGATTAGGGTGGCAGGTAATGAGGAGCCCAGGCGCGCGGGCTGGAGGAGTACGGCGATGTCGTCCGCGAGCTTCTTGAGGACGGTGAACTTGTTGCTGGTGGCAACGATCATCTGGTCCAACTGAGAGTCGTAGTTGGCGTCGAAGGCGGCCATCCACCAGCCGGTCTCCAACACCGTCTGGAAACGATCCTCGGCGCCATGCCGTAGGCAGCCGTCGTGGACCATCTGGCGCAGCCGCTGGCCGCTCACGCGCATCGCCGCCATGGGTCTGGATTGAGATCTTTTGTGCTTAGTGTAGGTGCTTAGGCAAATGCTTAGGTGCGTACAATGTGGTAGATGCATTGGAATGGAGGGGCGCCTTTATATGAGGGCAATGAGGGAAAACTGCGTTGCATTCACATCGTGCGGCCTCTTTTCCCAGACCTCCTCCCATTACTTCCCGCATGCATTAATTGAAGGAGGATGCATTGGCCGTTCAACATATTGGGAACCGCTACTCCCTCCCTCGTCTGCATTAAAGCCGTATCGGGAACTGCGTCGCCCGCTATCAAATCGAATACTCCCTCCGTCTAGGTGAGTATTAAGTCATCTTACGAAAACCAAATAGTAAACACATAGGCGTGGTGCATTAACTCTCACGTTGTTTCTTATTTTTTGACATAAATAGAGGAATCAACCAAGAAGAGATGTGGGGCTTGTATGCTTTTAATGACTTGAGACTATCAAACATGACATGCAGTGGTCAGTTCGTTGCACAAGAACAAATACAACCCATGTCAGCACACACGCATCTTATATAGCATCACATCCAATGGCTATAAAAGATGAACGAGACCAAATTATATCTCATCTAGATGAGTTCTAGCAAAACTGTATTAATAATACTTAGTACTCCTGCGCCATGTATCATATATTAGTATCATGTAGTACTTTATTTATTTATGAGGTATCCAGATGGCACTGCACCACCAAGAAAAGAGGGTAACATCAAAATTATGGACTACTTTTTTGAGTATGTCGGTAAGGTCCGGTCATAGTCACTTGTTGAAATATCTAAAAAGACAAATACTCCCTCTGTCCGAAAATACTTGTCATCAAAATGGATAAAAGGAAATGTATCTAGACGTATTTTAGTTTTAGATACATCTCTTTTTATCCATTTTGATGACAAGTATTTTCGGACGGAGGGAGTAGAAAACAGAGTTGGTGATGATGGTGTGCGTGCCATCCTGCAATATAGGCCGTCGGATTTATATCTAACGGATAGGAAAGAAACTATGGCAATTTTGCAAAAATATACCCACACGTCTCTCCACGTTCGCAAATAAGGCCTTCCCTCGTTCAACCTTTTCTCTCACAAGATAAACTACTCATACAAATGCATCTTGAGGTGTACATAGAATCAAAGAGAGGGGTGATGTGTGTGTGTGAGCGCGCGCGATCGATAAAGAGTGCCATCGAATTTGTGTGTGCCCACGTCAAAGATATAGAGTGGCTGGCCTACTAGAATGTGAGATGGGACATGTGTAGTTTGTCTCTGTGGCATGGATACCTACCTGCAGCGCTCGACTATCGGTGTGTGGTGGGGGAAGAGGGAGGCCCAATTAACTATAGAGGTACAATGGCTAGTATATGTGTGGAGGAGGAGAGGGGCCTACCTCATGTATTAAGGAGATCGATCTGCCTCATGTATTAAGGGAGATCGATTGGCATCCATGCATATGTGCAGGAGAGGAATAAGGTTGGGAGAGACACAGAACTAGAGTGTTGGAGGGTGTGGTAGTGGAGTTGCTTCTAACAAATGGTGGGATAGGCTTGCTAGACAAATGGAGGGCACGCCCGCAATATCAATAAGAGAGGAGATGGTTGCTTGTTGTCTGTGCATGTGCGTGTGAGAGACGGGTCGGGAGGCATGCACGAATGATGAGGGGGGACGATGTGGCTATGGTAAGCAGACGTAACTACATAGGAAGATCAATCGCCCTTTGTTAGAGAAAGGAGAGACATAACTTGTGAGGTACGTTGATCGATGGGGGGGTAGTTAAAGTCGATCTAGGTATATGTTGGGAGATCGATCGGTATACATGCATGTGTGTGTTAGAAGCAAATGAGGCACGAGGAGAAGGATAGAGAGAGGTATTCATGTAGGAGGTGGTACGAGAGGCATACTATATCGAGGGGGGAGTGTGCGAGTACGAGAATGATGAAAAGGGTGGTGGGAGTGAGGCATGGATGGTGACAAGAGAATAGGGGAAGCTTGTGTTTGTGCTAGGCACACCTGGCTAGAGAGGCATATCGATCGATGTGTGCCGTAAAGAAGGAGCTGGGGGGCCTACACACACCGTGGGTGAACGACCTAAAGTGAAAAGACGAATTTGCACGATGGAGCTAGAGAATGCTGAGGGAGGGTGAGAGGGATGCGGGCGTATGCATGCACAAGAGAAAGTTAGCGCTAGCTACAAAGATAAGAGGGTTGTGTGGGTGTAAAAGACGAATAGAGATCATATATACTTCATTATAAAAAGCGAATTCGGATATTTGAAGAATTTATCATAGTGTTTCAAACCGACGCATGTGTGAATATATATAACGGTGATACACGTGGTTATGAACATGTTATACTACATTTAATATATTTTATCTCCACTCTTATAAAAACGGAGTTGTTGATGATGGTGTGCCTGCCATCCTGCATTATAGGCCGTCCGATTTATATCTGGCGGATAGCAAGGAAACTATGATGGTTGAAGTTGGCAACAATCATGATTGTAGATTCTTATTGAAATAGAGAAACGAATTCAAATTTAGTTCGAATTGCAGCGGTAGTATAGACATTTGGAATGCACTAAAATGTTGGTATGAGTAGGTTACATGCATTATACAACAAGCGAAAAAATTTAATCGGACATAACATGGATTCATACTCCCTCCTTCCATCTATATAGGGCGTAATGAGATTTTTAAGACCGCCTTTGACTATTGACAAGATTAATAGTACATGACATGGACAATGTGAAAATTATATCATTGAAAGAACCTTTCACAGACGAATTTAACGGTGTGCTTTGTGTAAGTTGCATGTCATATATCATTGCTCTAATATTTGGTCAAAGTTAGCATCGAAAAACGCATTAGGCCCTATATAGATGGAAGGAGGGAGTAGCTTTGAATAGCATTTGTATAGTAAAACGGGGTAAGACTCTCTCTTTGTGTGGTGTGAATAGTTTTATTTTTTTCGTTTTCTTTTTGGTTGAGGGAAGTGCGAAATGATTTGGTACGTACAAGTACAATATTACTACATGTTAGGCTTGTCCCTAAACTTCAACCCGCGTCTTGTTATATCCCGAAAATTCAGATATCGTGCTCCCAAAACTGGCGCCTTCACAACTCGCACCTTGCTATCCCGAAATTACAACGCGCGCGAAAACTCCCTCCAGCTGCCAAATCCTGACACGCGAAATCCCCCTTCTAACCCTAAGCCGAAAGGGCCGCTAGTTCAAATCGGTGGGGGGTACTTTTGTAACACATCCTACATTTTGGACAAGCGCGTCCCTAAGTCATGCTTCACCCCCTCCCATCGCCCCCTTTTCGCCATTCGAAATCCCAGGCCGCCATAACCTTCCGCTCCAGCCGCAAAACCCCACCCTCCTCCGTCCGCCACGTCACCGCTGCCCAGCCGGAGCCTCTTCCCCGACGACGTCGTCCACCGCAACAGCTCGACGTCCCTCGTCCACCTCCCTGGATGAGGATCCGTCGTCCATCTCGCCATCCTGCCGGTTCAGCCGCCCCGTCCTCCACCTCCAAGGAGCTGCTCCGATGATCGCCTCGTCTATCGCAGCGGCTCCATCCCCACAACGTTGCCTTAACCTGCACCACCGGAACCACAGCATCCCCACCGACTCCTCGGACGAAGCCGAGGCCTACTCGGCGCCACCAAAGAGGTTGTACACTCATCGCATCGCACCTTCTCCTTAACTCGACCTCCCGGCGCCGACAGTGCTCCATCCCGCACCCCCATGGAGCGGCTACCTTGAAGCCGGTGCCGCGAGCGACATCTCCATGGCGGATCTCCCCTAGTGCGAGGCCCCTTCGACGGCGGCGTCCATACCAGCCGGATCTGCTGCTGCTGCTTCGGCTCTCGCTCGCTCACTCGCGCTGCTGCTGCTCCGGCTCTCGCTCGATCGCTCGCTTGCCCAGCTGCTGCTGCTGCTCTCCCCCTTGCTCATGCTGCTGCTCTGCTCCGATTAAGCCACACTTCAGTCGAATGAATCGACTTTTGGGTCAGTCAATTTTCAGGAGTTGGGGGGCTCGCCGGAGTTAAGGAAGAACCACCCGCAGCAGGGACGGGGGCTCGCCGGAGAGGTACCTCACTATCTATCTTAGGGTTCAGGGTGGGGGCGGGGGGGCTAGAGGGCTGGCCGGGGCGGCGGTGGCGAGTTGTTTCGGGGCGGCGAGGCGGCGCTGGGGCCGGCGGTTCGGCCGGTGGTGGCTTGTGGCTCAGGGGGGTGCAGGTTGAAGATGAACTGCAGGCCCTCCCTAAACTACATGTCAAGTGCCTCTCTGCTACCATTGCGTTCAGTTTCGACAGTAGCATTCAGATTCCACAGTAAATTTCAGTTTCGACAGTTAAGTTCAAAGTCAATAGTTTTTACCTCATCTGTTGTAGTCAGGTGGTTTTTGGTGATGTTAATTTTACATCCATTTTACATCATCTATTCGAGATGCTATTAGAATCCCACTTGAGATTAACGATGTGTGTCTTGTGCTGCTTCAGCCTTGACGTCTTACGACTCACCGGAGCTGCTCCAACGACAGAACGGTCCATCACAATAGAGCAGTGCCCTGGACGCCGTCTACAGATTCCTCAGATCTTCCTCCACACCTCCGACAGCCACCTCTGCCTCAACTGCTTCAGCGACCAACCCAATGATGCTGAGGTCGACACGGCTATGGCAAAGAGGTTGTACACTTGTTGCATCACTTATTTCTATACATTCACGTCGATCCATTAGGTCTATTTTGGTTCAACGGAAAAACGTCGATCCACTGGTTGTTACCATCACTCTAAATTTCTGCATGCTCTCCTTACATAATCTCACCATATTTTTTTTGTATGCATGTCAGATATTGTACACAGTCATGCTGAACATGTAGAGAAAAAGAGAAGAGTTTTGCGCGGCAATACAATGTCATGCAGACATCGCTTCATGGTGGGTTCAATGGCAAACCCTCCCCACCCCTCTCCAGATTGTAATCTAGAGGAAGATATCTGTTCTGAGGCGGATTCAGACGCCGCTGACCACTCCTATTTACCCCCCAAGGTGTTTGCTCTACCTTGGCATGATGTTGTTAGTCATATCATGCATATGTTGCCTTGCAGTGCCTACTTTTGACATCATATATGTCATCTGCTTAGTTTAGACATGTTCTGTACTGCCACCTGTTTAGTTTCTATATCATATATGGGAATTATGCAGTCTCATGTCTTTTAGCTAGCCATAATATATGTGAAATGTGTAATGCCATCCTGTTTAACCAGGCATCATATATTTGAATGATATCTTGCCCATCCTTTTCTTCATTACATTTCCATTTGTCGACAATGTTTGTACATTAAACTACTCTTCCTGTGAATCTGCCATTTGGGTGGGAGATGGAAAAATCTGGAGTGAAAACAAGGCCATCAGAGCAGACAGTGCTACCTGTCGAAACAGATCTCTTGTTGGGTCCCGATAGCTCCTCAAAGATGGATTCAGAGACAGATGACCAGTCCTATTCCCCCACTGAGGTGTATGCTCTAACTTGGCACAGTTATACTGCTCATATCATGCATACGGTGTCTTCCATTGCATAGTTTAGACATCATATACACAATATTCAACACCATGTTCTTAGTTTAGACATCATAACGGATGCCCTTTGTTTAGCATATAAATCACATATGTGAATTAAATGATGCGATCCTGAATACTTAGATAACATGTAGGTGAATTATGACATGCGATCCTGTTTAGTTATTCATCATATCTTTGAATTATGTTATGCTATGCTATCCAGTTTAGATAGACATCATATATGTGAAATTATGTCATGCTATCTGTTTTAGTTAAACAATATACATGTCAACTATTTCATGCCCTCTTTTTTCCACACTATCTATTGCATTTGTCTCTCATACAATGTCTGTACATTCAACTATGTTTCCTGTTTATCAGCCATTTGAATTGGAGCAGGTGATGCCAGTATCTAGCAGACTAAAAACACGGTCTTCAAATAAAACAGTGCTACCTCTTGGTGGAGATAGCACCCCGGTTGTACATGCACAAGAACCAGCCCTACCACACATAACCCAAACTCTCGCAGATTGTACCCCTACTATGATGGAGAGAGAACCAGCTTCACCCAATCTAACCCCAACCCCAGCCGATAGTAACCCAGTTCCTGTTGACACAGCACCACCTCCACCACAGAGCTCCCAAACAAGAGCAGTTAGTAAGGCAGCTCCAGTGCCCAAAGGGTCAGTACTATCACGGCGAACCCCAACTCCACCAGTTAGTACGCCTATTCCTGTGGAGGAAGCACAACCAGCTAGTCGTAGTTTAGCATCTATCGCATTTGATGTTGTTAAATCGTATGTGCGTATCTTCCCATCTTGGAAATATTATACTGAAGATGAAGGAAAATGCCAGTTGCAGGTGTTTGTCCAAGAGTTATGTGTAAGTAATGTTATTCATGGCAATTACTTTGCTTCGTCCCATACATCCTACCTCCATGATGGTTATAGTACAGTAAATTTTCCCATTTTTCTCTATAGAGAAGGACCAATTTGGAAACTCAGGATGAGGTAACCTGTGCTAATACATCTGCTATCTTCAAGAATTCTTGGTGGCAGTATCGGAATTACCTGAAGAAAACGTACTTCACCGGCAAAGAAACTCATCAAATTCCCTTACGTTCTCCTGAGACACATTTACTGGACGATGACTGGGAACGCCTTGTTTTGTACTGGTCCTGAACCAAGAATGTGGTAAGGTCTATGAGCTCATTTTCTATTTTTAAGTATTGTATTCTTGCGTCTTACTGTACTCTGTTCATGTAGAACAAGTGCCTAAACCTGAAGAACAACTATTCTAATTTAAGATTCCATTGCTATCATAGTTCATAAAAGCGCTAGGCGTTAATTGTGCATTTTGCCACCACCTTGCGCTTTACTGACCAAAGCGCATGCTTATGCGCAGTTATGCATAGATTATGCATAGTTATGCGCAATGCGTTTTGCCAATGCCTAGAGCCTAGGCACGCTTAAGCGCTCGCTTAGGCGCGCCTTTTTTAACTATGATTGTTTTGCTCTTGTATCACTGTATTTACTCATACAAACTTATTTTTAAATTGAAGGATCCAATCTAAACTCCAATGGCACAGCAGGTATGTTCACGCATGTTTCTTTAACAGGTTTGCTCTTATCAATAGCTCTGTTGATTTCAATTTCAATTGTGTATATAGTTGACTTTCATATCATGCACATTACTAGCATCACAACAGAGCCAATAGTGTTGTTGTACATGTAGACCCGTGGTACCCATCTGAAATCTTGTTGTGCCGTGTAGTTTCCCACACTTTGTATTCTTTCACTACTGCTTTGTCTTGAACTGATATGATTTGAACCGTGTCTCTATTTTGATTTGGCGAGGCAATGCAGTGACCATAGGACATAGATATATGTTTGTTTGATGCTTTTATTATGTACTAGTACTTGGCAATAGAATACTTGGTAGTTTAATCCTGTCCACCTTACTAATGAACCGGTTCACCGAAATGAGTTTCATATACTAGTACATGCTAAACTTGTTATGTGTCTGCTTGTTTCTTCTTTTAGAATGCTGACAGAATATTGGGGAAGAGTGCCTTATTAAGCAATGGTAAAGGAAGTAATGCAGATAAGGTTCAGGATAGTGACACATCCTTGTTGGTCTCCAACAAAGCTGATAAAACAGCTAAGGAATACTATCTTGAAGACAGCGAGACAACCCCAAAGTCCTGTCTTGGTTTAGTGTTCGAGTTACTGGCCGCTACCGCTTGCACAAGCTATTCAAACTCACTGTCTGAATCAATTCGGTTTCTTAAGTCTCAACTACAAGTTGAAAGACATCGATCAGCTGTGTTGCGACAAGAAGCGGAAGGACTGCAGAAGTCTCTAGAGCATTCAGATGCATACTTTCTGGTGCAACAGCAAGCGTTGGAGGATTTTAGCGCCAAACAGGACAAAGCTAATCAGCTTGCTAAGCTTATTGCCAGCATGGTGGATACCCAGGATAACGTTTCTTGAGCTCTTCTGAAGTTGTTTCAGTTATGCTCTTGTTTTGCTGCCGCGTTTATTTGCACTGGTGGCCAATTTTGACGGCCAGTGTATGTAATGTGCTGCTTTGTTCCCTATATTTGCACTGGTGGCGAACTTTGATGCCCAATGGATGTAATATGTGTAATAGCGGTAATAGGCTAGCGTTAATTGCTTGCTTATTTATTTCCTTATTGTCTTGTTTAGTTGTTTGCTTGTAGTCACTGCAGTTCTTTTTCTGTTTTTTCTAGTGGCCACAATAGCCTATTTTTTGTAACTAGGCCAAAATAATCATGGCAACACACAGACTGTTGTAACCATGGGCCTCCTGCAGGCCGTATGATCCATGGGCCTTCGTCCGGCCGTAGGATCCATCGGCCTTCTATACGGGCCTTAGGGTCCATGGGCCTTCTACGGGCCGTAGGGTCCATGGGCCTTCTACGGGCCATACGATCCATGGGCCTTCTACGGGCCGTACTATCCATGGGCCTCATATGGGTCGTAGGATCCATGGGCCTTCTACGGGGAGTATCATCATTTTGCCAATCATGGGCCGTACTATTCATGGACCATAACGGGTCGTTAATAGGCCATATTTGATAACTCTATGAAAACAGCCCAACAGGTTTTTTTACATGAAAACGGCCCAACGTATTAACGGTCGCAAACGGGCCGACTGTAACGACGGGCTGAATTTGGCCCACAAGCAGAAAATGATAGTAACGGGCCGTATGTAACCGAATGCTGCAAATGAGCCCAAGAATCAATGGGCCCTAAGAAGGCCGAAAGATAACTTGGGTTGGAAACGGCCCAATGGAATAACGGGCCGTTAATGGGTATAAAGTGATACACTGTTCATTACGGGCCAATTTCACCACGGGCTGTTAATGGGCCAAGAGTTACAAAGGTCCTCATATGGGCCGAAAGAAGTCATGGGCCACACATGGGCTGGAAGTTAAAACGGGCTGAATCATATTGGACGGCCCAGATGACGCTACTAGGCCTAATTCGGATAGGGCGTAACGGGCCCTGGGTTAGCGGGTTGTAAATGGGCTATATGCAAACAGGCCGTTAACAGGCTTTCCGTGGGCCGGCCTGCCACCTTTTGAACAAGTCAAACGGGCCGGCCTTTTCGCAGGAATGGGCCTCTATTGGGTCGTGCCACATGTCGCCGTATCATAGGCGCCTTCGGTCCAATGAGCCGATGACATCTATCCCAATGGTGAGCCGACACGTGTTTCCTCCAGCCAATGATGATTTTACACGTGGAAAATCCCCATTGGTCGGGGCTGTTAACGGGTTATCGGATCCAAAACTCGACCCAATAGCTTAACGGTGTTCCGTTACGGTGGATGCCACATGTCGGTCACCCTTGACAAAAGCACTTCTATGACGCGCGATTTATCGTCATGGAAGTGGACACTTCCGTGATGATAATTTTGGTAATGTCATGGTACACTTCTACGACAGCACAGGTATGACTATCTTGATTCTGTCATAAAATCGTCATGGATGTACATGCATGACAAAAACGCGACCTACTGTGACAAACACGTATCATCACGGAAGTGTATTTGTTTGTAGTGTTGGGAAGAAAAATCAACGCGAGACGATGCCCGAGGGGGCCACGAGGCAGGGCGCGCGCCCCAGGGGGTCAGGCGCGCCCTGGGCCCTTGTGGCCACCCCGTAAGGCGGTTGATGCCCTTCTTTCGCCGCAAGAAAGCTAATATCCGGATAGAGATTGTGTTAAAATTTCAGCCCAATCGGTTACGGATCTCCGGGAATATAAGAAACGATGAAAGGGTAGAATCTAAGAACGCAGAAATAGAGAGAGACAGAGAGACATATCCAATCTCGGAGGGGCTCTCGCCCCTCCGCCTCCATGGAGGCCATGGACCAAAGGGGAAACCCTTCTCCCATCTAGGGCGAAGGTCAAGGAAGAAGAAGAAGGGGGGCTCTCTCCCCCTCGCTTCCGATGGCGCCGGAACGCCGCCGGGCCATCATCATCACCGCAATCTACACCAACACCTCCACCATCTTTACCAACATCTCCATCACCTTCCTCCCTCTATCTACAGTGTTCCACTGCTACCTCTTGAGCACTGCGTTGGTTTCCCTTGAAGAGGAAAGGGTGATGCAGTAAAGTAGCGTAAGTATTTCCCTCAGTTTTTGAGAACCAAGGTATCAATCCAGTAGGAGATCACGCTCAAGTCCCACGCACCTACACAAACAAATAAGAACCTCGCAACCAACGCAATAAAGGGGTTGTCAATCCCTTAACGGTCACTTACGAGAGTGAGATCTGATAGATATGATAAGATAATATTTTTGGTATTTTTATGATAAAGAGAAATAAAGATGCGAAGTAAAATAAAGGGAAATAGGAATAACTAAGTATTGGAAGATTAATATGATGGAAGATAGACCCGGGGGCCATAGGTTTCACTAGTGGCTTCTCTGAAGAGCATAAGTATTACGGTGGGTAAACGAATTACTATCGAGCAATTGATAGAATTGAGCATAGTTATGAAAATATCTAGGTATGATCATGTATATAGGCATCACGTCCGAGACAAGTAGACCGAAACGATTCTGCATCTACTACTATTACTCCACACATCGACCGCTATCCAGCATGCATCTAGAGTATTAAATTCAAGAGAACAGAGTAATGCTTTAAGGAAGATGACATGATGTAGAGGGGTAAACTCATGCAATATGATATAAACCCCATCTTTTTATCCTCGATGGCAACAATACAATACATATCGGTTCCCTTTCTGTCACTGGGATCGAACACCGCAAGATTGAACCCAAAGCTAAGCACTTCTCCCATTGCAAGAAAGATCAATCTAGTAGGCCAAACCAAACTGATAAATCAAAGAGACTTGCAAAGATAAACCAATCATACATAAAAGAATTCAGAGGAGAATCAAATATTGTTCATAGATAAACTGGATCATAAACCCACAATTCATCGGATCTCGACAAACACACCGCAAAAGAAGATTAAATCAAATAGATCTCCAAGAGAATCGAGGAGAACTTTGTATTGAGATCCAAAGAGAGAGAAGAAGCCATCTAGCTAATAACTATGGACCCAAAGGTCTGAAGTAAACTACTCACACATCACCGGAGAGGCCATGGAGTTGATGTAGAGGCCCTCCGTGATCAATGCCCCCTCCGATGGAGCTCTGGAAAAGGCCCCGAGATGGGATTTCTCGAGTACAGAAGGTTGCGGCAGTGGAATTAGGTTTTCGTGGTGCTCCTGGATGTTTGGGGGGTACGTGGATATATATAGGAGGAAGAAGTACGTTGGTGGAGCAACGGAGGGCCCACGAGGGTGGAGGGCACGCCCAGGGGGGTAGGCGCGCCCCCCTGCCTCGTGCCTTCCTCCCTTGTTTCTTGATGGCCACTCCAAGTCTCATGGATCGCGTTTGTTGAGAAAATCAAGTTCCCGAAGGTTTCATTCCGTTTGGACTCCTTTTGATATTCCTTTTCCTCGAAACCCTAAAATAGGCAAAAAAGACAGCAATTTGGGCTGGGCCTCCGGTTAGTAGGTTAGTCCCAAAAATGATATAAAAGTGTAAAATAAAGCCCATTAACATCCAAAATAGATAATATAATAGCATGGAGCAATCAAAAATTATAGATATGTTGGAGACGTATCATCCACTCTCGCGCAACCCGTTGTGCCCTCTACTTGAACATGGTGCTTTATGCTTCATATTATTATCCAATGATGTGTTTCCATCCAATGATGACTGAGTAGATTTTTGTTGTCCTAACGGTGGTTGATGAATTTCTATGATTGATTTAATTTGCTTGTGGTTATGTTGTTGTCCTTTGGTGCCCATCATATGAGCGCGCGCATGGATCACACCATAGGGTTAGTTGTATGTTGATAGGACTATGTATTGGAGGGCAAGAGTGACAGAAGCTTCAACCCAGCATAGAAATTGATGCATACGGGATTGAAGGGGGACCAATATATCTTAATGCTATGGTTGGGTTTTACCTTAATGAACGTTAGTAGTTGCGGATGCTTGCTAATAGTTCCAATCATTAGTGCATAGAATTCCAAGTTAGGGATGACATGCTAGTAGTGGCCTCTCCCACATAAAAACTTGTTATCGGTCTAGTAACGTAGTCAATTGCTTAGGGGAAATTTGGCAACTCCTACCACCACTTTTCCACACTCGCTATACTAACTTTATTGCTTATTTACCTAAAAAGCCCCTAATTTTTATTTACGTGCACTTTATATTCTTGCAAACCTATCCAAAAACTCCTACAAAGTACTTCTAGTTTCATACTTGTTCTAGGTAAAGCGAACGTTAAGCGTGCGTAGAGTTGTATCGGTGGTCGATAGAACTTGAGGGAATATTTGTTCTACCTTTAGCTCTTCGTTGGGTTCGACACTCTTACTTATTGAAAGATGCTACAATTGATCCCCTATACTTGTGGGTTATCACGCTCCAAGCAAAACACATATCATGTGGTGAATAAAAATATAGCCTCAAGTAAAATTACCGATAGATGAAGACGAAAGAGGGGATGCCTTCCGGGGCATCCCCAAGCTTAGGCTTTTGGTTGTCCTTGAATTTTATCTTGGGGTTCCTTGGTCATCCCCAAGCTTATGCTCTTGCCACTCCTTGTTCCAAAATCCATCAAATCTTTACCCAAAAACTTGAAAACTTCACAACACAAAACTCAACAAAAATCTCATGAGCTCCGTTAGTATAAGAAAGCAAACCACCACTTTAATGTACTGTAATTAACTCATTCTTTATTTATATTAGTGTTAAACCTACTGTATTCCAACTTCTCTATGGTTCATACCCCCCAATACTAGCAATAGTTTCATCAAAATAAGCAAACAACACACGAAAAACAGAACCTGTCAAAACAAAACAGTCTGTAGCAATCTGGAGGTTTCGAATACTTCTGTAAATCCAAAAATTCTGAAAAATTAGGAAGACCTAAATAATTCGTATATTGATCTACTGCAGAATTGGTATTTTATTGCTCTATGGTAAAAAATGAAAATTATTCTCGTGAGCGCATACTTTTTGTTTTTTCAGCAAGATCAAACAACAATCACCCAAGAATATCCTAAAGGCTTTACTTGGCACAAACACTAATTAAAACATAAAAACACAATCATAACAGAGGCTAGATAAACAAGTGCTATCATTTAACGCCCCTATCTAGGCATAAAAGCAAGAATAGATCTATGTATTGACATCTCTGGTGTGCAATTCTTCAATTGAAAACTCATAACCCTTAGGACGTTCTTTGTATTTGCTAATGATCAAACTCCTCGGCAAGAAATCAAGAAATTTATTGGTAGCCAAAGGTTCCTTAATGATATTGAAAAAGTTGGGGTGAACACTTATTGATTTGAGATCCTCATTTTTACTAGAAGTTTCACCCTTATTTTTAGGAATATAAATAAACTTGGCAACTTTGGTAGGAGAAGGGTTTGAGGTATTTTTAACGGCAGAAAAAGCAGACCCCAAGTTGTAATAATATCTTTGAGTTTATCAATTCTAGTGGAATCTTGATCTATCTTATCATTGACTATGTGTTCCTTTTCCTTAAGATTTTTCAGAGTAACTCCTACCTTAGATCCATATTGAGTAATTTGGTTGTGGATCTTTTATCCAAATTTTCGATTAACTCTACAGTGGAAATTTTATTTCAATAATATCAAGCCTTTGCATCACATGTTCCAAGGTTAAAATAGTTCCATTGACCAAAAGAGGTGGTGGTCCTAACAAATCTATCATAGCATTATAAGAATCAAAAGTATGGCTACCCAAGAAATTCCCTCCGGTAATGGTATCAAGAATATATCTATTCCAAGGGGTGATGCCAACGTAAAAATTGCGAAGAAGAACGGAAGTAGATTTCTTTCTAGTGGATCTGTTTTGAGCATTGCAAATTCTATACCAAGCATCTTTTAGATTTTCTCCCTCCCTTTGTTTAAAATTAAGAACTTCATTATCGGGAGTATTAACAATGATAGAAGGACTAGCCATGACGGTCGAACTAACACACGGACACAGAAGAAGAGAGATGAATGGAAAAAGGGGCGAATAAAACGGCAAAGGTGAAGTGGGGGAGAGGAAAACAAGAGGCAAATGGCAAATAATGTAATGTGAGGGAGAAGAGTTTCTGATGGGTACTTGGTATGTCTTGACTTGAGCGTAGATCTCCCCGGCAACGGCGCCAGAAATCCTTCTTGCTACCTCTTGAGCATGCGTTGGTTTTCTCTTGAAGAGGAAAGGGTGATGCAGCAAAGTAGCATAAGTATTTCCCTCAGTTTTTGAGAACCAATGTATCAATCCAGTAGGAGATAACACGCAAGTCACCTAGTACCTGCACAAACAATCAAGAACCTCTCAACGAACGTGATAAAGGGGTTGTCAATCCCTTCACGGTCACTTACGAAAGTGAGATCTGATAGAGATAGTAATATAAATATTTTTGGTATTTTTGTTGTATAGATGGGAAAGTAAAGATTGCAAACTAGTAAACGAGATGCGATAATAAAAAGAGGTGCAATATGATAAGTAAGAGAACCGGGGGCCATAGGTTTCACTAGTGGCTTCTCTCATGATAGCATGTATTACGGTGGGTGAACAAATTACTGCTGAGCAATTGATAGAAGAGGGCACAGTTATGAGAATATCTAGGCAATGATTATGAAATATAGGCATCACGTCCATGTTAAGTAGACCGAAACGATTTTGCATCTACTACTATTACTCCACACATCGACTGCTATCCAGCATGCATCTAGAGTATTAAGTTCATAAGAACAGAGTAATGCTTTAGGCAAGATGACATGATGTAGAGGGATAAACTCAAGCAATATGATATAAACCCCATCTTTTTATCCTCGATGGCAACAATATAATACATGCCTTGTTACCCCTACTGTCGCTGGGAAAGGACACCACAAGATTTAACCCAAAGCTAAGCACTTCTCCCATTGCAAGAAAGATCAATCTAGTAGGCCAAACTAAACCGATAATTCGAAGAGACTTGCAAACATATCAAATCGTGCACATAAGAATTCAGAGAAGAACCAAATATTCTTCATAGATAAACTTGATCATAAATCCACAATTCATCAGATCTCAGCAAACACACCGCAAAAAGTATTACATCGAATAGATCTCCAAGAACGTCGAGGAGAACTTTGTATTGAGAACCAAAGAGATAGAAGAAGCCATCTAGCTAATAACTATGGACCCGAAGGTCTGTGGTAAACTACTCACACATCATCAGAGAGGCTATGGTGTTGATGTAGAAGCCCTCCGTGATCGAATCCCCCTCGGGCAGATTGCTGGAAAAGGCCCTAGATGGGATCTCACGGGTATAGAAGGTTGCGGCAGTGGAAAAGTGGTTTCGTGGCTCCTCCTGATGTTTTTAGGGTATAAGAGTATATATAGGCGAAAGAAGTACGTCGGTGGAGCTCCATGGGGCCCACGAGGGTGGGGGCGTGCCTACCCCCCTGGGCGCACCCTCCTGCCTCGTGGAAGCTTCACGGAGTTCCAGACGTCCACTCCAAGTTTCCTGGTTTGCATTTGTTCCAAGAAATATCCTCGCGAAGGTTTCGTTCCGTTTGGATTCTGTTTGATATTCCTTTCCTGCGAAACACTAAAATAGGCAAAAAAAAATAGAAACTGGCACTGGGCCTCCGGTTAATAGGTTAGTCCCAAAAATAATATAAAAGTGCATATTAAAGCCCATTAAACATCCAAAATAGATAATATAATAGCATGGAACAATCAAAAATTATAGATACGTTGGAGACGTATCAATGAATCAACGCATTCTTACCAAGAACACAAGTGGAAGCGTGTTTGGCGGCAATGCGTCAATGTTCACACCGGAACTTGATCCAGGAACACACATCCACCGAGCATTCCAGTGACACAAACCCCGCCACCCCCTTCCCCAAAAATCAGAATCCCTTTTACCCACAAAAACTCATGCCTGCAATCCCATACTCGATTACACAATCGACGCTACAATTCAAGACATAAGGAAACAAGAACAGAGAAGAACGAAATCAAACCCTCAGATGTAGCTCAGAAATCAGCCTGACAAAGCTCCGCGATCATACATCACCGTGAATAGATCCGGCGACCCAGCAGATCAGATGAGAGCGATGCAGAAGAGCAAGCCCCAGGTGGTAGTGTGGCACAACCAGCCGCCTTCTCGAGAAAACAATAGGCGGCAGGCGCAGGTAACACCGAGCCGAGGCCCGTACAACCGCCACGACTCAAAGCAGGCCCATATACAGCTAGTCCAACACGATTCACCAGCCTCACAAACCGACTCCAAAGCCATGATTCACCAGGGGCTCTCAATTCCTGGGAGCTTAGTAAGAGGAGCAGCATCGGCCTAGCTTCACAAAAATCGAAAGTTGGAGTTCCTCGATATTACAACTAGAACTAGAAGTTGACGCGCACTTTGTCGCGCCGCTTTTTCATTGTATCGCTGTAAAATTGATTAGTTTTGGGGATGCTTAGTTCATGTGTTCCTTTCATGAGAAATACAAAATCCTAGCCTCCTGTAAAAGTAACAGGCAATGATCGATCAAGAACAGAGCAAATGTAAAAATTGTTGTCAGCCAACTCAATTGTAGTTTGGCAAAACGATGCTAAATCATTGTTCGTCGTGTCGTTCTTCTCCCTTAGGTTTTGTTTCAAAGGGTAGCCAAGGCTATGAGATGAACATCGCGCGATCGACAACATCGTGTGATTAGCAACATCAAACATTGCTCAAATCTCATCTCATAAATCACATAGGTCTGAAGATTCCAAAAGGTGAACAAATAAAGTAAATTATTAAATATGAATTGTATTTCAAATCTGAACCTATGTAATCATTTTTTCTTGCCATCAGGACAATCAAATAAATACTAAAGAATAAAGAAGAAGCAAGCTTAGTGAAATTGTTCAATCAAAATTACATAAACAGTTCAAACAGTAAATTTGCTACAACGCTACCGCTAAGCAAGCCCTTTCATCGGTAAATTTCATCTACAAAACATCTCCAGAATGTTTAATCTGCAAACAAATGAAGTGAAACCATATATTTAGCTACTTATGATACTACCACATGGCAACTATCCGCAAAACAAAATGACTTGATAAGGTGATGCCAAACCGAAATCACAGTGATGTTTGGTTCTTTGATACCTCGACATGAGATGGTAATAATCTAGTTAGCGTATACATGTAGCAAAAAGCAACCTCGGTTTAACTTACTACTGACTCTGGCACCAAAAGTACTCTCTATAGTTCATATGTGCCAATTCTGGATGTTTGCACTAAACATTAAACACCGCCAACAAGGAAGCACATGTGAAAGAATGAATCATACCAATGAGTAGACTGAATTAAGATAATCTTGTGTTTAAAGCCAAAATAATGTTTCTAGAATATTTATACTTTGGGAGCCTGGATCAGAATGAACAACACTGAAGAAAGAACAATTAGAGATAGCAGGTACCTTAATCTATGTTGAGATGCACAATATTTCCTCTTGCCAGCTCGATTTCTTCATTGACCGAAAATAATTGAACTACCTAGACTGATAGATTTATTGTCCAGCTTGTTGCATTATAAGAATGGTAAATCCTTCTATAAACAGGAGTAAACATTATTTTTAACAATAGATAACAAGTTGCTTCTCATGATTATTATTTTGAAAGAACAGTAACAAGGCAATTTTCAAAAACATATGCTTAAAGGTCAAAAAAGGAAATAATAAAGTGGATTGACAAGTTCCTTTTAAGTATCTCATTCATATTCAAGAGCTGCAACTAAGAATCTTCATATTCAAACAAACCCTGTCAACTCCACAATATTACTTGTAATAAATAAGCAATATATCTGAGGAGAATTTAAGGTGCTGACCTATTAATTTGAACAGATCCAGACATATTGCAGATTTCAAGGAACTCAATCTCGAGACAGCACAACTGGGCAGTTCTATATATATATTCACTTGTCAAGGCCAGACGCTACAATCTGCTCTAACAAATAGGCTGAGTAGTATGCTATTGCCTCTCCCGCCAATGAAAATTAACTAATGATGCAATAACAATCTAATGGTGTAGCAGTGAACATGCTTATTACATATTCCCTATGTTCCTAAATATAAGTCTTTTAGGCATTTCAAATGGACTACAACATAAGGATGCATGTAGACATATTTTAGAGTGTAGATTCACTCATTTTGCTCCGTATGTAGTCACTTGTTACAATCTCTAGAAAGACTTATATTTGGGAATGGAGGGAGTATTTGATATACAATAAAATTTGATTTGGCATGTCATAGATAATTAAATGCCATGGGGGAAAATAAATTCTATAGAAAGAATGTTACCTTCTCTAGCTTTGCTTTGAGATATTGTGCCTACCAAACAAGGATGTACTACCTTTTTCATGGTTCTTATTAGAAAGAGAGGAAATGGTCATTTTGTGATGGTTGAGTTCGCATTCTTTATTATTTTCTTATGTTTTCATTGTAGCTTGCTAGCATGTGTGCCCTTTTGCATTTTAGTTTCTCAGAGCAGTGGCACTGATCTATCGAGTTCATTTTGGGACCATGGTACTTTTTAATTTTTAGAACAATTATGTTCTATTTGGTTCAAATACAAATACACATGAAATTATCTTAGTTCAAGCTAGGGTGCACATAGAGGTAAAACAGTAATAAGATATTGATCACACTGTATTTTTTCTGAACTATGGGTGAAGTACCTAGACAGAAATAAAATAGGTTCTATCAGATAATAGCCCGAGACTACCAACAACACAACCATAATAAATAATTGATATAAGATGGTTTGAGAGTACTAAACTCCCGCAATTTATTAGTCATACAACAGCAATTTCTGTTCAGGATCCTAACTTTCGCAATCCACAAAAACATGTAATAACATGCTTATCTACAAGACCCTAAATTCTTGGGTTTCTTAAGCCTCTACATAGCATGAAAGGGTCCCAAAAATCACAATGAACAAGAACAATAATGAAAGAAATAAATAGGTTATTTTTAACACGCCACCAAATTCCCAACATATGAGGAATGTAAGTCGATTCAGTACATCGAAATCCCCAACCTAGACCAAAACCAATAAGATCAAGATTTCCTAGCTCATCAGGAAAATGTGTTTATGGCATGAAAATAAAGAGATCACGGACGATGTGCATGGTGTAAGTTCTATATCTCAATTTAGGGGAGTTTAGATGCCCTTGTGCGATGTGTTGGAGGTCATGCATGTCCTCCACGGACAGCTGATGAACAACCGAGATCTCCATGGTGATGAGGCTCAATGGGGTTCATCTCAAAGGGAGTCAGTTGGCCTTCATGCTGATGCATCTGGTTGGCATGATGTTCGCCTGGGCGACGGGTACAGGGCATGTGAGGTGTAGTGGTCCAGGAGCTCAACCTGCATGGTACTTCTTTGGCACAAGGGCATATGAGGAATCAATGTGAGCAGGTGATGAATCAACGCATCCTTACCAAGAACATAGGAGGAAGCGCATTTGGCGGCAGTGCATCAATGTTCACACCGGAACTTGATCTAGGAACACACATCCACTGATCATTCTGGTGACACAAACCCCGCCACCCCCTTCCCCAAAAATCAGAATCCCTTTGACCCACAAAAACTTCACGCCTGTAATCCCATACTCAATTACACAATCGGTGCCACAATTCAAGACACAAGGAAACAAGAACGGAGAAGAACGAAATCAAACCCTCAGATGCAGCTTAGAAATCAGCCTGATGAAGCTCCGCGATCGGACATCGCCGTGAACAGCTCCGGCGACCCAGCAGATCGGATGAGAGCGATGCAGAAGAGCAAGCCCAGGCAGTAGTGTGGCACAACTAGCCCCCTTCTCGAGAAAACAACAGGCGTCAGGTGCAGGGAACACTGAGCCCTCTCTATGAACCGAGACACAACTATTGTCCACAAAACAAATCGAGAAGCGAGGAGCCGCGCGCAGCTGCGGACACATAAGTAAAGAGGCCCGTACAACCGCCATGACTCAAAGCAGGGCCATATATAGCTTGTCCAAAGACCACGATTCACCAGCCTCACAAACCAACTCTAAAGCCACGATTCATCAGGGGCTCTCAATTCCTGGGAGCTTAGTAACTTTACATATGCCACCCCGAAGTAGTCATGGTCATGGGCAGTCCGGCCTGAATGGCCCAACTCGACCTGGCCCGAAAAAGCCCGACCCGACCTTGCCCATGTACCGGCCCTGGGCCTAGATTTAGAGCCCAACAATCGGGCCAGGCTGGGCCCGGTTTTTTGCTGTTTAAGGAAGAGGCCCAGCAGGCTTTTAGCGTGATGGGTCGAGCTCGGGCCTGATTTTTAGGCCCGATGTCCGGGCCGGGCCAGGCTCGGGCCTGGGTTTTTTGGATTGGGCTTTGGTAGGCCTGGCCTAACAGATGGTCAGGTATCCCTTGAAGTACCGCAAGACGAATCATTTCCCTCGCTGAAAGCCCAACCCAGCCCAGCAGAAACAATGTGCAAACTCCTCTGCTCTCGCAACCCTAGGCAGTCGCCGCCTCATCGCCGGCCGGCCAACCGCCGCGCTACCGCTGCCCCTCGAATATCTGCCTCATCCCGCGGGTCCCAATCCATCACCGCTCGGAGCAGTCGCCCGAAGTCCCCGTGCGGTCATCTCCTCCATCTACTGCCAGTTCCTAGGCTACCAACCCACTGCGTGGACAAACGGGAGTTAGGAGCCGCAGCAGCCAGTCGAACGCCTCCTGCTCCTTCGTGAAGCTGGCTGGCTAGATGTCAGGACTGATCTAGACCTATGCGAATTTAGCAAGCAAATCAAAGGAATTTGGGAGTGGGAAAATCTCAGATCTGAATGTATTTGCTATTGATTTAACTTCGAAGTATCATGTAAGCCATCGAGGCGAATTCTGGAAGAGAAAAGATAGATCACACGCAAGCCACATCCCAGCTGGTTACATAGGCGAAAGTGACCGAAAAGGTGAAAAATAACAATAACTACTATATAACGGTACATTTAGGAAATCAACGGCTCTCAACAAAGTGGTAGGGCAAGGAGGCATCTCAGTCGTTGGATAACTGAATCTCATCGACACTTGCAGGTTCAGGCCTAACACTAGATTAGGAGCGGGAGCCAGCATTTTCTGGAAGCCATACTTTGTTAGACGGACTCTACTTTGTTGTTGCAAATTTTACGTGGCTGCTACGGGCTTCTAGCAAGAACAGTTCTTACCTATGCATCAAAACCACAACAATTTTTCATCAAGTATGTTGTTTTAACCTTCAACAAGGACCGGGCGTAGTCAAACTCGATTCAACTAAAGTTGGAGAAACATACACCCGCCAGCCACCTGTGTGCAAAGCATGTCGGTAGAACCAGTCTCATGAACGCGGTCATGTAATGTCGGTCCGGGCCGCTTCATCCAACAATACCGCCAAATCAAAGTAAGACATTGCTGGTAAGCAGTATGACTATTATCGCCCATGATACGTCTCCAACGTATCTATAATTTTTGATTGCTCCATGCTATATTATCTACTGTTTTGGACTATATTGGGCTTTATTTTCCACTTTTATATTATTTTTGGGACTAACCTATTAACCGGAGGCCCAGCCCAGAATTGTTGTTTTTTGCCTATTTCAGTGTTTCAGATAAACGGAATATCAAACGGAGTCCAAACGGAATAAAATCTTCAAGAACGTGATTTTCTCACTAAACGTGATCCAGGAGACTTGGACCCTACTGCAAGGAAGCAAAGAGGTGTTCACGAGGGTGGGCCCCCCCTAGGTCCCACCCCCTGCCTCGTGGGCCCCTTGGTGCTCCACCGACGTACTCCTTCCTCCTATATATACACACGTACCCCCAAACGATCAGAACAGGAGCCAAAAACCTAATTCCACCGCCACAACTTTCTGTATCCACGAGATCCCATCTTGGGGCCTGTTCCGGAGCTCCGCCGGAACAGGGCCGTCATCACGGAGGGCTTCTACATCATCATAGCCTCTCCGATGAAGTGTGAGTAGTTTACCTCAGACCTTCGGGTCCATAGTTAGTAGCTGGATGGCTTCTTCTCTCTCTTTGAATCTCAATACAAAGTTCTCCCCCTCTCTTGTGGAGATCTATTCGATGTAATCTTCTTTTTGTGGTGTGTTTGTTGAGACCGATGAATTGTGGGTTTATGATCAATTCTATCTATGAATAATATTTGAATCTTCTCTGAATTCTTTTATGCATGATTGGTTATCTTTGCAAGTCTCTTCGAATTATCCGTTTGGTTTGGCCAACTAGATTGGTAGTTCTTGCCATGGGAGAAGTGCTTAGCTTTGGGTTCGATCTTGCGGTGTCCTTACCCAGTGACAGAAGGGGCAGCAAGGCACGTATTGTATCGTTGCCATCGAGGATAACAAGATGGGGTTTATTTCATATTGCATGAATTTATCTCTCTACATCATGTCATCTTGCTTAAGGCGTTACTCTGTTTTTAACTTAATACTCTAGATGCATGCTGGATAGCGGTCGATGAGTGGAGTAATAGTAGTAGATGCAGAATCGTTTCGATCTACTTGTCACGGACGTGATGCCTATATACATGATCATGCCTAGATATTCTCATAATTATGCTCAATTCTATCAATTGCTCAACAGTAATTTGTTCACCCACCGTAGAATACTTATGCTCTTGAGAGAAGCCACTAGTGAAACCTATGGCCCCCGGGTCTATTCTCATCATATCAATCTCCATCACTTTTATATTGTTTTGCTATTTACTTTGCTTTTACTTTTTACTTTGCATCTTTATATCAAAAATACCAAAAATATTCTATCTATTAGATCTCACTCTCGTAAGTGACCGTGAAGGGCTTGACAACCCCTAATCGCGTTGGTTGCGAGTAGCTATCGCTTTGTGCAGGTACGAGGGACTTGAGCGTGGGCTCCTACTGGATTGATACCTTGGTTCTCAAAAACTGAGGGAAATACTTACGCTACTCTGCTGCATCATCCCTTCCTCTTCGGGGAAAACTAACGCAAGCTCAAGACGTAGCAAGAAGGATTTCTGGCGCCGTTGCCGGGGAGTCTATGCAAAAAGTCAATATACCAAGTACCCATCACAATCCCTATCTCTCGCATTACATTATTTGCCATTTGCCTCTCGTTTTCCTCTCCCCCCAATTCACCCTTGCCGTTTTATTCGCCCTCTCTCTCTATCCTCCCTCTCTGTTTGCCTCTTTTGTCCGCTTGCTTTTTGTTTGCTCGTGTGTTAGATTGCTTGTTTGTTGCGATGGCTCAAGATACTACTAAATTGTGTGACTTCACCAATACCAATAATAATGATTTCCTTAGCACTCCGATTGCTCCTCTTACCGATGCTGAATCTTGTGAAATTAATACTGCTTTGTTGAATCTTGTTATGAAAGATCAATTCATCGGCCTTCCTAGTGAAGATGCCGCTACTCATCTGAATAGCTTCGTTGATTTATGTGATATGTAAAATAAAAAAGATGTCAATAATGATTTCGTTAAATTGAAGCTATTTCCTTTTTCGCTTAGAGATCATGCTAAAGCTCGGTTTTCGTCTTTGCCTAAGAATAGTATAGATTCATGGAACAAGTGCAAAGATGCTTTTATCTCTAAGTATTTTCCTCCCGCTAAGATCATCTCTCTTAGAAATGATATAATGAACTTTAAACAACTTGATCATGAACATGTTGCACAAGCTTGGGAGAGAATGAAATTAATGATATGTAATTGCCCTACTCATGGTTTGAATTTGTGGATGATTATACAAAAAAATTATGCCGGATTGAATTTTGCTTCTAGAAATCTTTTAGATTCGGCCGCGGGAGGCACTTTTATGGAAATCACTTTAGGAGATGCTACTAAACTCCTAGATAATATTATGGTTAATTATTCTCAATGGCATACTGAAAGAACTTCTAATAAAAAAGTGCATGCGATAGATGAAATTAATGTGTTGAGTGGAAAGATGGATGAACTTATGAAATTATTTGCTACTAAGAGTGTTTCTTCTGATCCTAATGATATGCCTTTGTCTACTTTGATTGAGAAAAATAATGAATCTATGGATGTGAATTTTGTTGGTAGGAATAATTTTGGTAACAACGCTTATAGAGGGAATTTTAATCCTAGGCCATATCCTAGTAATCCTTCTAATAATTATGGGAATTCTTACAACAACTCTTATGGAAATTATAATAAGATGCCCTCTGATTTTGAATCTAATATTAAAGAATTTATTTCTTCGCAAAAGAATTTTAATGCTATGATTGAAGAAAAATTGCTTAAGATTGATGATTTGGCTAGCGATCCAGTCCCGACCGCCACCTCCCCTCATCCTGCCGACGACGCCGAGGTGCTGTCTCAAGAGGCACCGGACTGAGGGGAGACAGTCCCGGAGGTGCCTCAAGGTGACCTTCCGGACTCCGGGAGCCGAGGGGATGGGACCCCTGAGAGCTCCGAGTTCGGCCCTCAGCCGAACACCGCGCGGAACCTCCAGCGGTTCCAGGCTCGGGCAGGCGACCTCCTTCTAAGAGTTGCAAGACGCCTGTGTTGGTGACCTCTGTCCATCCAGAGGCACCGGACAATCTGCTGGAAGCACTTCGCAGCGCTTCCATCGACGAGGAGCACCGTACTGTTATGAGTGCGGTGGTCCAGAAGGTTCAGTCCGCCAAGAGCGGGTTGACTGAAGCATGTGCCAGCCTTCTAACAGGCTTTGAGGTAAGTGTTTTAAAATGTAGTAGAAATATTACCGCATAGACAGTAGCCCCTGATGCTTTTTTCGGTGTTCACAAAGAAAAGCCGAACAGAGGATCAAATAATATCGCAGGAGTCTAATATAAGTGTGTCAATATGCATATGCAGGCTTTGCTGCTGGCGTTCGCCGCACTGACTGCGGAGGTCGCCGTACTGAAGCAGGACCTCGAGGGGTCCAGGAAAGAGCTCGTCCTTGCCAAGAGGCAGCTTGAGGAGAACAAGGGTAAGTAATACCCTGTCTATAGATATGTATATATAAAAGAAGATGCGATTGCAAAATGATAGGATCATCGTATATTTGCCAGGGGCCACGACCGAGGTGGCGACCCTGAAGCAAGCGCTAACCAAGGCCGAAGATAAAGTGGCCAAGGAGCACGCCGAGTGAGAGAAGCACGAGGCTCGGGTAGGCGAGGTGCAGCAAGAGCTCCAGGCTCTCGTGGCGAAGCACGAGGCATTGGAGCTTGACTCAAAGACGCGGGAGTCTGAGCTTGCCACGGCCCTCGAGAGCGCAAAAAGTGCCAAGGCCAAAGCCCAAAAGGCTCTCCAAGAGATCGACGCGATGAAGAAGATAGCGGCGGGTAAGGCTTTCTATATGGAAAGCAAGCATGTAAAAGTAAATTACCGATTACTTACCCGAATCCGGAGCTCTCTAGGAGCATTCGCAGATTTTCCCCGCAGCGTGTCCGATGCCGCACAATTTTACCAGGCCGAGGATGAAAACTCAACAGAGAAGCTGTTCTGGTCTCAGTATGCTGAGGCCGAACACCCGGTGCCAATGAGCGACTAGCTGAAGCAGATGGTCGAGCTACATAGGGCGGCCGATCGGGCCATGAAGAGCTTTATAGTCCGGCTGTGGCCTGGCGACGCCCTTCCGAACAGCTTCTTCGGCCTGGTGAGGCGGCTTGTGGATGCCTGCCTGCGGCTGGAGGTCGTCAAGCGATCTGTCTGCATTGAAGGTGCACGCCGGGCTTTCGCCCATGTGAAATTGCAGTGGGTCAAGCTAGACGCCGTGAAGCTGATCAAGGAGGGGCCGCCGGAGGGCAAGGAGCACCGCCACCCCGAGATGTACTACGAGGGTGTTCTGTCGGGTGCTCGTCTCATCGCGGATGAGTGTTCAAAAGATGTAATATTTGAATGAGACTTGCTCGTTTTATCCTGTATTTATGAAAACTTGTTTCATATGCGCTATGCAACGTTTGTTTGAATTTAAAATATTACCTTCTGTTTGGCTATTTATCCAATCTGAGAGATGGCTAGTCCTCGGCTTCTGCTCCCATGCCACGAGTGCTGGGGTGTTCGGGATAAACCTGAGCACTCTTGTTCCCATGTTTGGGTCCTTCGAGGGAGGTGCTTAGCACAGCGAACAAGGCAACCAGACTAATAATGCTTTATCACTCTCGCTTAGCCATAGAATTCTATAATTTTAAATTTCGGTGAAGCCCCTGGTATTCGGAAGGCCGAATTTGGGGCGCGATACACGCCTTTAAGCCAGACAGGGCCGGCCCCTCGCTCTAAGCGGTATAAGTCTTTAGGGACTTGAAAACCTCGCCGAACAGCGACCAGTCTCTCGCCTTATCATGACAGTCAGTTTTAGCTTTCTCTACTAAGGTGCTGAACCCAGCAGAACCGGGGCACAATCGCAGTAGTTCTTCTAGCGCTACCCTAGCCGATAGAGCGGAACGTAAGGTACCAAAACATAGGAGCCGGGCAAACCCAACATTTGACCAAAGACATGATTCGGAGCTGATGCATATAATGCTATAAGTTCGGGGTGCCGCACTTGTGAAAGTGTTCGAACTTTTCACACCGTATTGTGAGGTACGTAAGCCCCTGGTGTATTAGCCGTACCAAGGTGTACAGTTGCAAGGCGTCATTAATGAACACATAGATATATATATAACAAGAATGCAATAATAGTCGTAATGTCATGCATTGTTTATTAAAAAATTGCGTTAAAGCAGAGTGATACAGATAGTGCGATAAGCAAAGAGTAGGACTATGTCCCTTCCAAGGGCAAGCTGAGGAATGATATTAAATCGAATATTTCGCTCGTTACTGTAATCAACCTGGGAATTCCGTGGTATGACGTAGTTGTCTGCCTCCTTGGTTGCTGCATCATGTGTTTGGCAATAGTGTTGCCGGATAGTGTTTCCAGAGATTAAGGTCCTGAAAAGAAAGAAAAATAACCAAACAGGAAGCCACTAGTGCGGTTTAAGCCGCGTCTTGGGGCGTGCCGCAGTTGTGCCCCCCTCCCCACCTGTGCCCGTGGTATTTTTAATGTGTAACTATGTACACGCGGCATGAGTTTTGCCGTTGGGCTGGGATTGGGGTGGCCGCCATATTGCTACGCGAGCTCAGATCGCGCCAGGCGGTCTATTTGCCGATTGCCCCGAGCGCGCTTGAAGGTGTGCGGGCTTTGAAGCGCCGAACTGGTTGATTGCCTTGAGAGGCTGCTTTGCACTTCTGCTGCGAGGGCCGCGGTGTGCTCCTCTGTTCGGAGAGAGCGCTCTGTGTTTCCATTGACTGTAATAACTCCGCGAGGTCCTGGCATCTTGAGCTTGAGGTATGCATAATGCGGTACCGCATTGAATCTAGCAAATGCAGTTCGCCCGAGCAGCGCGTGGTAACCACTGCGGAACGGGACTATATCGAAGATTAACTCTTCGCTTCGAAAATTATCCGGGGATCCGAAGACCACTTCCAGTGTAATTGAGCCTGTGCAATGGGCCTCCACACCTGGAATGACGCCTTTAAAGGTCGTTTTTGTGGGTTTGATCCTTGAGGGGTCTATACCCATTTTGCGCACGGTGTCCTGATAAAGCAGGTTCAGGCTGCTGCCGCCATCCATAAGGACTCGAGTGAGGTGGAATCCGTTAATGATTGGGTCTAGGACCAGTGCGGCAAATCCGCCATGACGGATACTAGTGGGATGGTCCCTGCGATCGAAGGTGATCGGATAGGAGGACCAAGGGTTGAATTTTGGGGCTACTGGCTCCAACGCATATACGTACCTGAGCGCACGCTTCCGCTCCCTCTTGGGGATGTGGGTTGCGTATATCATGTTCACCGTCCGCACTTGTGGGGGGAACCTCTTCTGTCCTCCGGTGTGCGGCTGCCGGGGCTCCTCCTCGTCATCGCTATGCGGCCCCTTGTCCTTGTTTTCGGCAATTAACTTGCCGGCCTGCTTGAACACCCAACAATCCCTGTTGGTGTGATTGGCTGGTTTGTCTGGGGTTCCGTGTATTTGACATGAGCGATCGAGTATACGGTCCAAGTTGGACGGACCCGGCGTACTTTGTTTGAATGGCCTTTTCCGCTGACCGGGTTTAGAGCCTTTGAATCCGGCATTGACTGTTGTATCCTCGGTAGTTTCGCTATTAATGCGGCACTTATGTTTGTTGCGACGTGACCTACTATTTCCGTCCTTGGTATCCAGGGTACCATGGTTCTTTGATATGTTATTACTGCGAGCCAGCCAGCTATCTTCTCTCGCACAAAGCGGGTCATGAGCGTTGTGAGAGCTGCCATAGATTTCGGCTTTTCCTGACCAAGGTGCCGGGCTAGCCACTCGTCTCGGATGTTGTGTTTGAAATCCGCTAAGGCCTCTGCATCCGGACAATCGATGATCTGATTTTTCTTCGTAAGGAACCGAGTCCAGAATTGCCTCGCCGACTCTTCTGGTTGCTGAATTATGTGGCTCAAGTCATCGGCGTCTGGTGGTCGCACATAAGTGCCCTAAAAGTTGTTGAGGAATGCGGCTTCCAGATCTTCCCAACAGCTAATGGAGTCCACTGGCAAGCTGTTAAGCCAATGCCGCGCTGGTCCTTTGAGCTTTAGTGGGAGGTATTTGATGGCGTGTAAGTCATCACCACGGGCCATGTGGATGTGGAGGAGGAAATCCTCGATCCATACTGCGAGATCTGTTGTGCTGTCGTATGATTCAATATTTACAGGTTTGAAACCTTTTGGGAATTGATGTTCCATTACTTCGTCTGTGAAGCATAAGGGGTGTGCGACGCCTCTGTATTGGGATATATCGCGACGCAGCTTAAAAGGGTCTTGCCCACTGTGTTCGGCCCGGCCGGATTTGCTTTTACTGTATCCGGCGTGACGTTTATCGTCTCGCAGAGTAGTGCGCCCTCGTGATCCGTAGATCGATCTTGCATGCTTTGCTTTGTCCTCCAATATGTCTCGCGGATCTGGCGTATCTCCCCATGCCTTTTTATTTGAATGGCGTCGGGGTGGAGGCTGAGCTTTTGGCTGGAATGCCTCTCTATCGCGGCCAGGAGGTGGCCGATCAGCCGTATCATACGCTTCCTCCTCTAGTCGGGGTAGTAACCTGCACTTTGGGTAATTCTTGGAGGGGCGCTCGAGTTTATATTCCTCGGCCGCGAGGACTTTAGTCCATCTGTCAGCTAGCAGATCTTGATCAGCTTGAAGCTACTGCTGCTTTTTCTTCAGGCTATTTGTCGTGGCCATAAGCCGGCGCTTGAAGCACTCTTGTTCGACGGGATCCTCTGGTACGACGAATTCATCATCACCGAGGCTTGCCTCGTCTTCGGAGGGGGGCATGTAATTGTCATCCTCCTCCTCTCCATCTGCCGCTCTCTCTCCTGGCTCCTCCATCCTCCTGCTCTGAATCTTGCTGGAGGGGAATGTTGTTGTCTTTGGCACTATCCGGAGTTTTATTATCTCCTGTGCCGGTATCACCACTTTTGCTTGGGTGGGACCTAGAGCGGCGCCGCTGACGTCGGCGCTTGGGTTGCTTCTTGGAGGGGTCATCCTCCGCTATCTCATCGCCATTGCCTTCTTTGGGTATATCCACCATGTATATGTCATATGCCGAGGTGGCTTTCCAGTGCCCTATAGGCGCTGGTTCATGTTCGTCTCCTACATCATCGTCCATACCGTTGATGTCTTCAGAGTCGAAGTCGAGCATGTCGGTTAAATCATCGACAGTGGCTACGAAGTGGGTGGTGGGTGGGCGTCGAATTTCTTCGTTGTCCGCATCCCAATCCTATTGGTCATAGTCCGGCAAGGGCTCTCCTGACAAAGAGAGAGACCTTAGTGAATTCAGAATGTCGCCGAAGGGCGAGTGCTGAAAGATATCCGCGGCAGTGAATTCCATGATCGGCGCCCAATCGGATTCGATTGGCAGGGGCGCGGACGGTTCAGAGTCCGGAAAAGAGTCCGGCACCTTGGAGTCACGGGCTTCGCAGAGGATTAGGCTGGTGTTCGGCTCGATCGCCGTTGAGACTGCAGCCCCTGAGGCGGTGTCTAACCACTCGTCCTCGATTGGCGCAGTTGGCTCCGAGCTAAGGTTCGGAGCTGATGCGGGCGCGGCCTCTGGGGTATTGTTCGGCGGCAGAGCTAGGTCATACCTATCGTGACAGTGCGGCGTGCCCGGCTGTGGCTCGAATCCGTCGAAGATCAAGTCTCCGCAGATGTCGGCCGTGTAGTTCAAACTTCCAAATCTGACCTGACGGCCAGGGGCGTAGCTTTCAATCTGCTCCAGATGGCCAAGCGAATTAGCCCGTAGTGCAAAGCCGCCAAATACGAAGATCTGTCCGGGGAGAAAAGTCTCGCCCTGGACCGCATTGCTATCGATGATAGTAGGAGCCATCAAGCCTAAGGGCGACAACACAGAGGAACTCTCAATGAAAGCACCAATGTCGGTGTCAAAACCGGCGGATCTCAGGTAGGGGGTCCCGAACTGTGCGTCTAGGCCGGATGGTAACAGGAGGCAGGGGACACGATGTTTTACCCAGGTTCGGGCCCTCTTGATGGAGGTAAAACCCTACGTCCTGCTTGATTAATATTGATGATATGGGTAGTACAAGAGTAGATCTACCACGAGATCGGAGAGGCTAAACCCTAGAAGCTAGCCTATGGTCTGATTGTATGTTGTGGTTGTTGTCCTACGGACTAAAACCCTTCGGTTTATATAGACACCGGAGAGGGTTAGGGTTACACAAGGTCGGTTACAAAGGAGGAGATATCCATATCCGTATTGCCTAGCTTGCCTTCCACGCCAAGTAGAGTCCCATCCGGACACAAGACGAAGTCTTCAATCTTGTATCTTCATAGTCTAACAGCCCGGCCAATAGAGATAGTCCGGCTGTCCGGAGACCCCCTAATCCAGGACTCCCTCAGCCCAAATAAAAAATTAAAAATGAGAGAAAAAGAGAGAAGGGACAATGCTACTATCCTTTTACCACACTTGTGCTTCAAAGTAGCACCATGATCTTCATAGTAGAGAGTCTCTCATGTTATCACTTTCATATACTAGTGGGAATTTTACATTATAGAACTTGGCTTGTATATTTCAATGATGGGCTTCCTCAAATTGCCCTAGGTCTTCATGAGCAAGCAAGTTGGATGCACACCCACTTAGTTTCTTTTTGAGCTTTCATATACTTATAGCTCTAGTGCATCCGTTGCATGGCAATCCCTACTCACTCACATTGATATCTATTGATGGGCATCTCCATAGCCCGTTGATACGCCTAGTTGATGTGAGACTATCTTCTCCTTTTTTGTCTTCTCCACAACCACCATTCTATTCCACCTATAGTGCTATATCCATGGCTCACGCTCATGTATTGTGTGAAGATTGAAAAAGTTTTGAAAAAGTTAGAGTATGAAACAATTGCTTGGCTTGTCATCGGGGTTGTGTATGATTTAAATACTTTGTGTGGGGAAGATGGAGCATAGCCAGACTATATGATTTTGTAGGGATAACTTTCTTTGGCCATGTTATTTTGAGAAGACATAATTGCTTTGTTAGTATGCTTGAAGTATTATTATTTTCTATGTCAATATAAACTTTTGTCTTGAATCTTTCTAATCTGAATATTCATACCACAATTAATAAGATTTACATTGAAATTATGCCAAGTAGCACTCCGCATCAAAAATTCTCTTTTTATCATTTACCTACTCGAGGACGAGCAGGAATTAAGCTTGGGGATGCCTGATACGTCTCCAACGTATCTATAATTTTTGATTGCTCCATGCTATATTATCTACTGTTTTGGACTATATTGGGCTTTATTTTCCACTTTTATATTATTTTTGGGACTAACCTATTAACCGGAGGCCCAGCCCGGAATTGCTGTTTTTTTGCCTATTCCAGTGTTTCAGATAAACGAAATATCAAACAGAGTCCAAACGGAATAAAATCTTCGGGAACGTGATTTTCTCACCGAACGTGATCCAGGAGACTTGGACCCTACTGCAAGGAAGCAAAGAGGTGTTCATGAGGGTGGGGGGCGCCCCCCCCCCTAGGGTGAGCCCCCCTGCCTTGTGGGCCCCTCGGTGCTCCATAGACGTACTCCTTCCTCCTATATATACCCACGTACCCCCAAACGATCAGAACAGGAGCCAAAAATCTAATTCCACCACCGCAACTTTCTGTATCCACGAGATCCCATCTTGGGGCCTATTCCGGAGCTCCACCGGAAGAGGGCCGTCATCACGGAGGGCTTCTACATCATCATAGCCTCTCGATGAAGTGTGAGTAGTTTACCTCAGACCTTCGGGTCCATAGTTAGTAGTTGGACGGCTTCTTCTCTCTCTTTGAATCTCAATACAAAGTTCTCCCCCTCTCTTGTGGAGATCTATTCGATGTAATCTTCTTTTTGCGGTGTGTTTGTTGAGACCGATGAATTGTGGGTTTATGATCAAGTCTATCTATGAATAATATTTGAATCTTCTCTGAATTCTTTTGTGCATGATTGGTTATCTTTGCAAGTCTCTTTGAATTATCCGTTTGGTTTTGCCAACTAGATTGGGAGTTCTTGCCATGGAGAAGTGCTTAGCTTTGGGTTCGATCTTGTGGTGTCCTTACCCAGTGACAGAAGGGGCAGCAAGGCACGTATTGTATCGTTGCCATCGAGGATAACAAGATGGGGTTTCTCTACATCATGTCATCTTGCTTAAGGCGTTACTCTATTTTTAACTTAATACTATAGATGCATGCTGGATAGCGGTCGATGAGTGGAGTAATAGTAGTAGATACAGAATCGTTTCGATCTACTTGTCACGGACGTGATGCCTATATACATGATCATGCCTAGATATTCTCATAATTATGCTCAATTCTATCAATTGCTCAACAGTAATTTGTTCACCCACCGTAGAATACTTATGCTCTTGAGAGAAGCCACTAGTGAAACCTATGGCCCCCGGGTCTATTCTCATCATATCAATCTTCATCACTTTTATATTGTTTTGCTATTTACTTTGCTTTTACTTTTTACTTTGCATATTTATATCAAAAATACCAAAAATATTCTATCTATCAGATCTCACTCTCGTAAGTGACCGTGAAGGGCTTGACAACCCCTAATCGCGTTGGTTGCGAGTAGCTATCGCTTTGTGCAGGTACGAGGGACTTGAGCGTGGGCTCCTACTGGATTGATACCTTGGTTCTCAAAAACTGAGGGAAATACTTACGCTACTCTGCTGCATCATCCCTTCCTCTTCGGGGAAAACCAACGCAAGCCCAAGACGTAGCAGCCCACAACTCATTGTGTTCTACTCGTGCATATAACATCTACGCATAGACCTGGCTCGGATGCCACTGTTGGGGAATGCAGTATTTCAAAAAAAATCCTACGAACATGCAAGATCTATCTAGGAGATGCATAGCAACGAGACGGGAGAGTGTGTCCATGTACCCTCATAGACCGAAAGCGGAAGCGTTTAGTAACGCAGTTGATGTAGTTGAACGTCTTCACGATCCAACCAATCCAAGTACCGAACATACGGCACCTCCGTGTTCAGCACACGTTCAGCTCGATGACGTCCCTCGAGCTCTTGATCTGGTTGAGGACGAGGGAGAGTTTCGTCAGCATGACAGCGCGGCGACGGTGATGATGAAGTTACCGGTGCAGGGCTTCACCTAAGCACTACGATGATATGACCGAGGTGTGTAACTGTGGAGGGGGGCACCGCACACGGCTAAGAGAAGACTTGGTGTGACTTTTGGATGCCCCCTCCCACGTATATAAAGGAGGGGGAAGAGGAGGTTGGCCCTAGAGGGGGCGCGCCAAGGGGGAGTCCTACTTGGACTCCCGGTCCAGGTAGGATTCGCCCCCCCCCCTTCCTATTCCAACTAGGAGGAGGGAAGGGGGGAGAGGGGAGAAGGAAGGAGGGGGGCGCCGCCCCCTCCTAGTCCAATTAGAACCAGCCCATGGGGGGGGCACGGCCACCCCTTAAGGCCCTTCTCTCCTTTCCCCTAAAGCCCATTAAGGCCCATTACTCTCCCAGGGAATTCCCATAACTCTCCAGTACTCCGAAAAATACCTGAATCACTCGGAACCATTCCGATGTCCGAATATAGCCTTCCAATATATCGATCTTTACCTCTCAACCATTTTGAGACTCCTTGTCATGTCCGCGATCTCATCCGGGACTCCGAACAAACTTCGGTCATCAAATCTCATAACTCATAATATAAATCGTCATCGAACGTTAAGCGTGCGGACCCTACAAGTTCGAGAACTATGTAGACATGACCGAGGCACATCTCCGGTCAATAACCAATAGCGGAACCTGGATGCTCATATTGGTTCCTACATATTCTACGAAGATCTTTATCGGTCAAACTGCAATAACAACATACGTTATTCCCTTTGTCATCGGTATGTTACTTGCCCGAGATTCGACCATTGGTATCATCATACCTAGTTCAATATCGTTACCAGCAAGTCTCTTTACTCTTTCTCTAATGCATCATCCCGTAACTAACTCTTTAGTCACATTGCTTTCAAGGCTTATAGTGATGTGCATTGTCGAGAGGGCCCAGATATACCTCTCTGATACTCGGAGTGACAAATCCTAATCTTGATCTATGCCAACCCAACAAACACCTTCGGAGACACCTGTAGAGCATCTTTATAATCACACAATTACGTTGTGATGTTTGATAGCACACAAGGTGTTCCTCCGGTATTCAGGAGTTGCATAATCTCGTAGTCAGAGGAATATATATAAGTCATGAATAAAGCAATAGCAATAGAACTTAATGATCATTATGCTAAGCTAACAGATGGGTCTTGTCGGGGATATACCCCACGGTGTAACCCGGCTGGATGTATGACCCGGATGGATCTTGGCGACTCACTGGTGACCCGCCTGATCTTGGCGACTCATTAGTAAACTGGTGAGCGGGTCAGACGGATGACAAGGCCCAAGGCCCAGTATGCCGGTTCGTATGATGGTGGGACGGTTTAATAGGAAAGCATAAGGAATATTCCCTTACAAAGGAAGCAAGACTAGGACTCCACTTGTAATAGAGTAATCCTAATCCTAATAGGACTAGTCATGTAAGCCGCCCCTTCAACATATATAAGGAGGGGCAGGGCTCCCCAAGAGGGACAAATTTCACAAGTTAGGTTTAGACAGACAAGTCAATAGCTCTCGAGAAAGAGCACCCTTGTAATCGTGATCATCATCATCAATATCAATGAAGCAGGATGTAGGCTTTTACCTCCACTGTGAGGGGCCGAACCTGGGCAAAAGCCTCGCGTCTCTCGCCCCGTTCAACCCCTCTCAAGCTACCACATAGATGCATTGGCCTCACGACTAAATCCTCACACTAGGACATCTGCCGTGATGATTCCACGACAGGTCTTGTCCATCACATCATTCTCCTAATGATGTGATCCCATTCATCAAATGACAACACATGTCTATGGTCAGAAAACTTAACCATCTTTGATTAACGAGCTAGTCAAGTAGAGGCATACTACACACTTTGTTTTGTCTATGTATTCACACATGTATCAAGTTTCCGGTTAATACAATTCTAGCATGAATAATAAACATTTATCATGATATAAGGAAATATAAATAACATCTTTATTATTGCCTCTAGGGCATATTTCCTTCAGTCTCCCACTTGCACTAGAGTCAATAATCTAGTTCACATCGCCATGTGATTTAACACCAATAGTTCACATCGTCATGTGATTTAACACTCTATAGTTCACATCTCCAAGTGACCAACACCCAAAGGGTTTACTAGAGTCAATAATCTAGTTCACATCGCCATGTGATTAACACCCAAAGTGTACTAAGGTGTGATCATGTTTTGCTTGTGAGAGAAGTTTAGTCAACGGGTCTGCCACATTCAGATCCATATGTATTTTGCAAATTTCTATGTATACAATGCTCTGCATGGAGCCACTCTAGCTAATAGCTCCCACTTTCAATATGTATCCAGATTGAGACTTAGAGTCATCCGGATCAGTGTCAAAGCTTGCATCGATGTAACCTGTCGGTGTCAAAACCGGCGGATCTCGGGTAGGGGGTCCCGAACTGTGCGTCTAAGGCGGATGGTAACAGGAGACAAGGGACACGATGTTTACCCAGGTTCGGGCCCTCTTGAAGGAGGTAATACCCTACGTCCTGCTTGATTGTTCTTGATGATATGAGTATTACAAGAGTTGATCTACCATGAGATAGTAGAGGCTAAACCCTAGAAGCTAGCCTATGGTATGATTGTATGTTGTCCTACGAACTAAACCCTCCGGTTTATATAGACACCGGAGGGGGCTAGGGTTACATAGAGTCGGTTACAAGGGAGGAGATCCACATATCCGTATTGCCTAGCTTGCCTTCCACGCCAAGGAGAGTCCCATCCGGACACGGGACGAAGTATTCAATCTTGTATCTTCATAGTCCAACAGTCCGGCCAAAGGATATAGTCCGGCTGTCCGAAGACCCCCTAATCCAGGACTCCCTCAGTAGCCCCTGAACCAGGCTTCAATGATGATGAGTCCGGCGCGCAGTATTGTCTTCGGCATTGCAAGGCGGTTCTTCCTCCGAATACTCCATAAAAGATTTTGAACACCAGAATAGTGTCCGGCTCTGCAAAACAAGTTCCACATACTACCGCAGAGAGAATAATATTTCCAAAAATCTAATCTGCTGACGCGTTCTGACAGCACGACGTCATGTCACGGCTCGATCATTATTCAAACCGTTTTTCTCAACCAGCACCGCACATAACATGGGGCGGTTTTCTCGACACATCTTGTCAAAGCAGAGATCGTGTCCCCCTTATTACGGGACTCTCATCAATACGGACGTGGGTAACTCAATCGTGCCATCAATTACGGAGCCTAGGGAATAAGCGGTTTTACCAGGCAAGTGGGGAGACGCATCGCCTCTTTTGCCCATATAAAGGGACAAGGATTTACTCTTTTCCCCCACGCCTTCTTCCTCCTTGCTTACCCATTCCCGCACACTCGAGCTCTAGCACCCAAGCTCGCGTTCTTCTTCTCAAACCACTCCAAGCATGTCCGGAGCAGGAGGCAAGTGGATGGTCTCCTTCGTCACGGAGGAGAACATCAAAAAGTTACGGAAGCCGGATATCTGGCCACGGATATCGCACACCGGCTGCCAGATGCGGGGCAGATCATCCCAACGCCCGAACCCCATGAGAGGGTAGTTTTTCTTACCCATTTTGTCCGCGGACTGGGATTTCCCCTCCACCCGTTTGTCCGCGGGCTCATGTTCTACTACGGGCTGGATTTTCATGATCTGGCTCCCAATTTCATCCTCAACATCTCGGTGTTTATCGTCGTGTGCGAGGCCTTCCTCCGCATCAAGCCCCATTTTGGCATGTGGCTGAGGACCTTCAATGTCAAATCGAAGGTGGTGGTCGGATAGCAAGCGGAGTGCGGAGGCGCCATGGTAGGCAAGATGCCTAATGTCACCTGGCTTGAAGGCTCCTATGTGGAGACCATAAAGGGGTGGCAATCGGGGTGGTTCTACATCACCGAGCCGCGCGACACCAACTGGGTGGCGGCCCCCGAATTCTGATTCAGAATCCCCACACGGCTCACCTCCTGGAAAGAGAAGGGTCTGTCCTGGGGTTCCTCGGTAGAGCTGACCGGACTCCAGACCTGCATCAGGAACATGATGAGCAAGAAAATTAAGCTCGTCAGCATGGTCTAGGTCATGCTCTTCCGCCGGATTCTCCCGTGTCAACAACGGGTATTCAACTTGTGGGAGTTCGACTCGGCCAAGCACCAGACGCTGCAAGATCTCTATGGCACGATGCACGAGGACATCTGGAGGGTGTTGTTTAAGGGCGTCGAGATACCTCCTTCCCTCACCAAGGACTGCGGACTCAGCGCAAAGCGCCGCGCCAATCTGGTAATTTTTTATATTTCACAAGGTGTCTATTTGCCCCAGTTTAATCATGTGCGGGATCTAAGCCTTCCATGCCTTTAACAGGACTGGGTGAAGACAGCGGAGCAGATCGATTGCCCCGCCCCCCTGCCGAAAGATCCTGCAGATGCTCTCCTGACGGAGATGCTGGTTCTGGCACCTTACGAGGTGCCGGTGAAGAAGGCCAAGAAGAAGGCCGCGGGGACCCGAAAGGGTCTCCGGTGCAAGGTTGTATCAGACTCATCATCCGACAACTCTGACACGCCCTCCTCCCACGAAAACGAGGAGGAGGAAGAGGAAAGTTCTCCCCCCCCAGCCGAGGGAGACAAGAAAAGGAAGGCCGACCCAACCGGGGAGGCCGAAGGGTACAAGAAGGGCAAGACCCTCCCTCCAGACTACTCCACGACGGCCGCCTACAGCGGCGATGAGTGGCTACCCAGGGTCAAGCCCCTGGCGAAGTCGTAAGTATCCGGACACCATAGTAATTTGTTGTATGTTTTACTGCACTGCTTCTTCTCATGCCGAACATGATTATGCAGTCCGTCCTGAGCTCATCTCGACGTAACTTCGTCGAGCGGTTCGTTGGACTCGTCGGATATGAATAGCGGTTCTCTTCCGACCGCCTCCACTCCTTGCCCTGCGGATGACGTCGAGGTTTTGTCTCAACAGACACCGGGCCAAGGGGAGGCAGTCCTGGGGGCGCCTCGAGGCGACCTTTCGGACCCTGGGCGCAAAGGGAGCCAGACTCCCATGGGCTCCAGGTTCGGCCCCCAGCCGAACACTACACCGGAATCTTTGGTGATTCCGGAATCCGGTGGGCGACCCCCCGTTAAGGGGGGCAAGCCACCCGTGCTGATGTCCTCTGTCTATCCAGAGGCACCGGATAACTTGCTGGAAGCGCTTCGCGGCGCTTCCATCGACGAAGAGCACCGTACTATCATGAGTGCGGTGATCGAGAAAGTTCAGTCCGCCAAAAACGGACTGACTGAAGCTTACGCCAGCCTCCTAACAGGCTTTGAGGTAAGCAATGAAGATATAGGAAAATATGCCCACATGGATACTAGCCCCTGATGCTCTGTTCGGCATTCGGAAAGAAAGGCCGGATAGAGGATCAAATGATAACTCAGGAGTCTAATCATAAAAATGTCTATGTGTATGTGCAGGCTTCACTGCTGGCCGCTGCCGCATGTACTGCGGAGGTCTCTGCGCTGAAGCAGGACCTGGAGCGGTCCGAGGATGAGCTCGGCCTTACCAAGAGGCAGCTCGAGGAGAGAAAAGGTAAGCAATACCCCTGTCTATATATTTAAAAAGAAAGTTCGGGTGTAAAGTAATAGGATCATCATGGATTTGCCAGGGCCACGACCGAAGTGGCAACCCTGAGGAAGGCGTTGTCCGAGGCCGAAGACAAAGCGGCCAAGGAGCACATTGAACGGGAGAAGAAAGAAGCCCGAGTAGGCGAGGTGCGGTAAGAGCTCGAGGCTCTCGCCAAAAAACACGAGTCCTTGGAGCTTGACTCTAAGACGCGAGAGTCCGAGCTCGCGCAGGCGCTTGAAAGCGCCCGGAGCGCCAAGGCTGAAGCCCACAAGGCCCTCCAGGATATTGATGCGGTGAAGAAGATAGCAGCAGGTAAGGCATTCATTATGAAAAGCAAGCACATGAAGGAGACTTTCCTTTTTCTTACCCGAGTTCGGAGCTCTCCAAGAGCGTTTGCAGATCTTCCCTGCAGTGTACTGGTGGCCGCGGAGTTTTACCGAGCTGAGGAGGGGAGCTCGACGGAGAAGTTGTTCTGGTCTCAGTATACTCGGACCGAACACCCCATGCCCTTGAGCGCCCAGCTGAAGCAGTTGGTCGAGCTTCACAAGGCGGTCGAACAAGCCATGAGGGACCTTATAGTTCGGATGTGGCCTGGCGAGCCCCTGTCCGGCAGCTACTTCGGTCTGGTAAGGCGGCTTGTCGACGCCTGCCCACGGCTTGAAGTCATAAAGTGGTCCGTCTGCATCGAGGGTGCGCGCAGGGCTTTTGCCCGGGCGAAGGTGCACTGGGCAAAGCTGGACGCCGTGAAGCTGGTGAAGGAGGGGCCGTCGGAGGGCAAGGAGCATCGCTGCCCCGAGATGTACTATGAGAGTGTCCTGAAGGGTTCCCGCCTTGTGGCGGATGAGTGTGCCAAGGATGTAATTTTTGAATGAACATGCTCATGTGATCATGTAATATGAAACGAGTTCATTTGCGCCATGCGATGCTTTTTTAATTTAAAATATTACCTTCTGTGCGGCCGTTTATAAAATCTAAGAGTTGGCCAGTCATCGGCTTGTGCCCCCATGTAACTAGTACTGGGGTGTTCGGGATAAACCTGAGCACTCTTTACCCCAATTTTGGGTCCTTCAAGGGAGGTGTTCAATGTAACGAACCAGGCAATCGGACTATAATGCTTTATCACTCTCACTTAGCCATAGAAGTCTACAATTTTAAATTTTGGCGAAGCCCCTGGTATTCGGAAGGCCAAATTTGGGGCGCTATACACGCCTAAGCCGGACAAGGCCGACTCCTCGCCCGAAGCGGAAAAAGTCTTTAAGGACTTGAGACCTCTCGAACATCGACCAGTCTCTTGCCTTATCATGACAGTCAGTTTTTGGCTTTCTCTACTGAGGTGCTCGTCCAGAAGAACTGGGACACAATCGCAGTAGTTCTCCCACCGCTACCTTAGCCGATATAGCGGAACGTAAGGTACCAAAGCATGGGAGCCGGGCAAACCCAACTATTGACCCCAAGACATGATTCGGAGTTGATGCATATAATGTTATAAGTTCGGGGTGCCGCACTGTCGAAAGTGTTCGGACTTCTCGCGTCGTATTATGGGGTAAATGAAAGCCCCTGGCATACTGACCGTGCCCGAATTTACGGGTGCGGATTGTCGTAAATTGACATAAAGGAAAAAAAGAATGAAAAATGCAATAATAGACTAATGCTATGCATTGTTATTTAAATAATACGTCGAAGCGTACTGGTACAGGTAGTGCAATAAGCAGAAAGTGGGACTATTCGAAATGTCCTATCCAAGGGTAAGCTGCGTATGGATAGTAGAAGGCGGGTATTATTATTAGAGACCACCTGGGGGTTCCTGTGTACATCTTAGCTTCTTGCCGCCTTGGTTGTTCCTTCCCGTAATGTGTCCGACAATCATACTGCCGGAAAGGGCTTCCAGAGAGTTAGGCCCTGAAAGAGAAAAGAAATGATAAAGATATACATCCCCTAGGGCGGGTAAGCCACATTGCGGGACGTGCCCTGATCGTGCCCCCGCCTATGTCCATGGTATTTTCAATGCGTAATTATGTACGCGCGGCACGGATTTTATCGCTTGACTGGGACTGGGATGGGGGCCGAATTGCTAGGCGAGCTCTGAACGTGCCAGGCGATCCTGTTGCAGTTTACTCCGGACACGCTTGAAGGTGTTCAAGGGCTGTATCGCCGAATTAGTGGTTTGCCTTGAAAGGCTGCTTTGTGCTTCTGCTGCGAGGGCTACAGTGTGCTCTTCCGTGCGGAGCGAGCGTTCTGTGTTTCCATTCACTGTTATGACCCCCCGAGGTCCTGGCATCTTGAGCTTGAGGTATGCGTAATGCGGTACTACATTGAATTTTGCAAATGCAGTTCGTCCGAGTAGTGCATGATAGCCACTGCGAAACGGGACGATGTCGAAGATTAACTCCTCGCTTCGAAAGTTGTCCGGTGATCCGAAGACTACTTCCAGTGTGATTGAGCTTGTGCAATGGGCCTCTACACCTGGGATGATGCCCTTAAAGGTGGTTTTGGTGGGTTTGATCCTCAAGGGATCGATACCCATTTTTCGCATTGTATCCTGATAGAGCAGGTTCAGGCTGCTACCGCCGTCCATAAGGACTCGAGTGAGATGAAATCCGTCGATGATGGGGTCTAGGACCAGTGCGGTGGATCCGCCATGACGGATACTAGTGGGGTGATCCCTGCGATCAAAGGTGATCGGGCAAGTAGACCATGGGTTGAACTTTGGGGCGACGAGCTCCATCGCATAGACGTCCCTTAGTGCACGCTTCCGCTCCCTCTTGGGAATGTGGGTTGCGTATATCATGTTCACCGTCTTCACTTGTGGGGGGAACCCCTTCTGTCCTCCCGTGTTCGGCAGCCGGGGCTCCTCCTCGTCATCACTATGCAGCCCCTTGTCCTTGTTTTCGGCATTTAACTTGCCGGCCTGCTTGAACACCCAGCATTCTCTGTTGGTGTGATTGGCTGGCTTGTCGGGGGTGCCGTGGATTTGACACGAGCGATCCAGTATACGATCCAAACTGGATGGAGCCGGAGTACTTCTTTTAAATGGCTTTTTCCACTGACCGGATCTAGAGCCTCTGAATCTGGCATTGACTGCCGTATCCTCGGTGTTATTGCCGTTATTGCAGTGCTTTGGTCTATTACGATGTTGTCTGCCGTTGGCATCTTTGGTATCCGAAGTGCCCGGATTCCTTGATGTGTTATTGCTGCGAGCCAGCCAGCTATCCACGCCCGCGCAAAAGCGGGTCATTAGTGTCGTGAGGGCTGCCATAGACTTCGGCTTCTCCTGGCCAAGGTGGCGGGCAAGCCACTCGTCACGGATGTTGTGCTTGAATACCGTGAGGGCCTCTGCATCCGGACAGTCGACAATTTGGTTTTTCTTAGTCAGGAACCAAGTCCAGAATTGTCTGGCTGATTCCCCTGGCTACTGAGTTATATGGCTCAAGTCATCAGCATCCGGTGGTCGCACATAAGTGCCTTGAAAGTTGTCAAGGAATGCGTCTTCCAGATCCTCCCAACTGCCGACGGAGTCTGCTGGCAAGCTGTTCAGCCAATGCCGAGCTGGTCCTTTGAGTTTTAGTGGGAGGTACTTGATGGTGTGTAGATCATCACCGCGAGACATGTGGATGTGAAGGAGGAAATCCTCAATCCATACAGCGGGATCTGTTGTACCATCATATGATTCGATATTTATGGGTTTGAAACCCTTCGGGAATTCGTGATCCATAACTTCATTAGTGAAGCATAGGGGGTGTGCGGTGCCTCTGTGCTGGGCTATATCCCGATGCAGTTCATATGAGTCTTGTCTGCTGTATTCGGCCCGGCCGGATTTGCTTTTGGTGTGTCCGGCGCGACGATCATCGTCCCGTGTTGGCGCGCGTGCCCGTGACCCGTATATTGACCTTGCAAGTTTTGCCTTACTGTCCAATACGTCTCGCAGGTCCCATGTGTTGCCCCCAGCCTTGGTATTTTGGATTGAGTGGCGGCGGGGTGCAGGCCGAACTTCAGGCTGAAACGCCTCTTTGGCTCGGCCACGTAGTGGCCGGTCAGCCGCATCGTACACTGGTGCGTGGGGTTTCAATGCTTCCTCCTCGAGGTGAGGTAGCAACCTGCGTTTTGGGTAACTCTTGGAGGGGAGCTCGAGTTTGTATTCCTCGGCCGCAAGGACTTCGGTCCATCTGTCTGCTAGCAAGTCTTGATCAGCTTGAAGCTGTTGTTGCTTTTTCTTCAGGCTATTTGTTGTGGCCATAAGCCGGCGCTTGAAGCGCTCCTATTCGACGGGGTCATCAGGCACGATAAATTCTTCGTCGCCGAGGCTCGCCTCGTCTTCAGAGAGAGGCATGCAATTGTCCTCCTCTAGTTCTCCATTTGTTGCCTGCTCTGGAGGGCTGGCTTGTTCATCCTCCGGCTCTACATCGTGCTGGAGGGGATTGTGGTTTTCTTCGGCACTATCCGGAGTGTTATGATCTCCTGTGCCGGTATCACTACTTTTGCTGTGGCGGGACTTAGAGCGGCGCCGCTGACGTTGGCGCTTGGGTTGCTTCTTGGAGGGGTCATCCTCCGCTGTCTCGTCGCCATTGCCTTCTTTAGGGGTGTCCACCATATATATGTCGTATGATGAGGTAGCGGTCCAGCGTCCTGTGGGCGGTGGTTCCTGCTCGTCTCCTGCATCGTCATCCATACCGTCGATGTCTTTGGAGTCGAAGTCGAGCATGTCGGTTAAATCGTCGACAGTGGCTACTAAGTGGGTGGTGGGTGGGCAGAGAATTTCTTCATCGTCTGCATCCCATTCTAGCCGGACATAGTTTGGTTAAGGTTCTCCTGACAGGGAGAGGGACCTCAATGAATTTAGCACATCGCCGAAGGGCGAGTGCTGAAAGATATCTGCGGAGGTGAACTCCATGATCGGCACCCAGTCGGATTCGACGGGCACGGATGTAAGCGGCTCGGAGTCTGTGGCCGGAGGTGAATCCAGTGGTTCGGTGACACGGCTCTCGTAAGGGGTGAAGTCAGTATCCGGCTCTATCGCCACTGAGAGTGCGGTCTCCATAGCAGGGTCTATCCCTCCACTCTCAGATGGCGTGATTTGCTCCGGATTGACGGCCGGAGTAGTTGCAGATGCGATCTCCCGAACACTGTCCGACAGTAGAGTTATGTCGTGCTCGTCGTGACTGTGCGGCGCACCTGACACGGGCTCGAATCCGTCGAAGATCAAGTCTCCACGGACGTCGGCAGTGTAGTTTAAGTTTCCGAATCTGACCTGATGGCCAGGGGCGTAGCTCTCGATCTGCTCCAGATGGCCAAGCGAGTTGGCCTGCAGTGCGAAGCCGCCGAATACAAAGATCTGTCCGGGGAGGAAAACCTCACCCTGGACCGCATCGCTACCGATGATCGAAGGAGCCATCAAGCCTTATTGTGACGACACAGTGGAACTCTCAATGAAAGCACCAATGTCGGTGTCAAAACCGGCGGATCTCGGGTAGGGGGTCCCGAACTGTGCGTCTAAGGCGGATGGTAATGGGAGATAAGGGACACAATGTTTACCCAGGTTCGGGCCCTCTTAAAGGAGGTAATACCCCCGTCCCGCTTGATTGTTCTTGATGATATGAGTATTACAAGAGTTGATCTACCACGAGATCGTAGAGGCTAAACCCTAGAAGCTAGCCTATGGTATGATTGTATGTTGTCCTACGGACTAAACCCTCCGGTTTATATAGACACTGGAGGGGGCTAGGGTTACACAAAGTCGGTTACAAGGGAGGATATCTACATATCCGTATTGCCTAGCTTTCCTTCCACGCCAAGGAGAGTCCCATCCGGACATGGGACGAAGTCTTCAATCTTGTATCTTCATAGTCCAACAGTCTGGCCGAAGGATATAGTCCGGCTGTCTGGAGACCCCCTAATCCAGGACTCCCTCATAACCCTTTACGACGAACTTTTTGTCACCTCCATAATCGAGAAACATATCCTTATTCCACTAAGGATAACTTTGACCGTTGTCCAGTGATCCACTCCTGGATCACTATTGTACCCTCTTGCCAAACTCATGGTGAGGTACACAATAGGTCTAGTACACAGCATAGCATACTTTTTGTAGAACCTATGACTGAGGCATAGGGAATGACTTTTCATTCTCTTTCTATTTTCTGTCGTGGTCGGGTTTTGAGTCTTTACTCAACTTCACACCTTGCAACACAGTCAAGAACTCCTTCTTCAACTGTTCCATTTTGAACTACTTCAAAATCTTGTCAAGGTATGTACTCATTAAAAAAAAATTATCAAACGTCTTGATCTATCTCTGTAGATCTTGATGCTCAATATGTAAGCAGCTTCACCGAGGCCTTTCTTTGAAAAACTCCTTTCAAACACTCCTTTATGCTTTCCAGAAAATTCTACATCATTTCCCAATCAACAATATGTCATTCACATATACTTATCAGAAAGGCTGTAGTGCTCCCACTCACTTTCTTGTAAATACATGCTTCACAATAAGTCTATATAAAACCATATGCTTTGATCACTTTATCAAAGCGTATATTCCAACTCCGAGATGCTTGCACCAGTCCATAGATGGATCGCTGGAGTTTGCACACTTTGTTAGCACCTTTAGGATCGACAAAACCTTCTGGTTGCATCATATACAACTCTTCTTTAAGAAATCCATTAAGGAATGCAGTTTTGACATCCATTTGCCAGATTTCATAAAATGTGGCAATTGCTAACATGATTCAGACAGACTTAAGCATCGCTATGAGTGAGAAAATCTCATCGTAGTCAACACCTTGAACTTGTCAAAAAAAATCGACAAGTCGAGCTTTGTAGATAGTAACACTACTATCAGCGTCCGTCTTCCTCTTGAAGATCCATTTATTCTCTATGGCTTGCCGATCATTGGGCAAGTCAACCAAAGTCCACACTTTGTTCTCATACATGGATCCCATCTCAGATTTCATGGCTTCAAGCCATTTCGTGGAATCTCGGCTCATCATCGCTTCCTCATAGTTTGTAGGTTCGTCATGGTCAAGTAGCATGACCTCCAGAACAGGATTACCGTACCACTCTGGTGCGGATCATACTCTGGTTGACCTACGAGGTTCAGTGGTAACTTGATCTAAAGTTTCATGATCATCATCATTAGCTTCCTCACTAATTGGTGTAGGAATCATTGGAACTGATTTCTGTGATGAACTACTTTCCAATTCGGGAGAAGGTACAATTACCTCATCAAGTTCTACTTTCCTCCCACTCACTTCTTTCGAGAGAAACTCCTTCTCTATAAAGGATCCATTCTTAGCAACAAATATCTTGCCTTTGTAACTGTGATAGAAGGTGTGCCCAACAATTTCGTTTGGGTATCCTATGAAGACGCATTTCTCCGATTTGGGTTCGAGCTTATCAGGTTGAAGTTTTTTCACATAAGCATCGGAGCCCCAAACTTTAAGAAACGACAGCTTAGGTTTCTTGCCAAACCACAGTTCATACGGTGTCGTCTCAACGGATTTAGATGGTTCCCTATTTAACGTGAATGCAGCTGTCTCTAATGCATAACCCAAAACGATAGTGGTAAATCGGTAAGAGACATCATAGATCGCACCATATCTAATAAAGTACGGTTACGACATTCGGACACACCATTACGCTGTGGTGTTCCAGGTGGTGTGAGTTGTGAAACTATTCCACATTGTTTTAAATGAAGGCCAAACTCGTAACTCAAATATTCGCCTCCCCGATCAGATTGTAGAAACTTTATTTTCTTGTTACGATGATTCTCAAGTTCACTTTGATTTTTTTGAACTTTTCAAATGTTTCAGACTTGTGTTTCATTAAGTAGATATATCTATATCTCCTCAAATCATCTGTGATGGTCAGAAAATAATGATACCCGCCACGAGCCTCAACACTCATCGGACCGCTTACGTCAGTATGTATTATTTCCAATAAGTCAGTGGCTCGCTCCATTGTTCCGGAGAATGGAGTTTTAGTCATCTTGTCCATGAGGCATGGTTCGCAAGCATCAAGTGATTCATAATCAAGTGATTCCAAAAGCCCATCAGCATGGAGTTTCTTCATGCGCTTTACACCAATATGACCTAAACGGCAGTGCCACAAATAAGTTGCACTATCATTATTAACTTTGCATCTTTTGGCATCAATATTGTGTGTATCACTGTGATCGAGATTCAGTAAACCATTTACATTGGATGTAAGACCATAGAAGGTTTTATTCATGTAAACATAACAACAATTATTCTCTAACTTTAAATGAATAACGGTATCTCAATAAACATGATCCAATCATATTTATGCTCAACGCAAACACCAAATAACATTTATTTAGTTCCAATACTAATCTCGAAGGTAGAGGGAGTATGCGAAGGTGATCTTATCAACCTTGGAATCATTTCCAACACACATCGTCACCTCAACCTCAACTAGTCTTTGTTCATTTTGTAACTCCTGTTTTGAGTTACTAATCATAGCAACTAAACGGGTATCAAATACCCAAGGGCTACTATGAACACTAGTAAAGTACACATGTATATCATATATACTTTTGTCCACTTTGCCATCCTTATTATTCGCCAAGTATTTGGGGCAGTTCCGCTTCCAATGACCATTTCCTTTACAGTAGAAGCACTCAGTTTCAGGCTTGGGTCTAGCTTTGGGCTTCTTCATGGGAGTGGAAACTTGCTTGCCATTCTTCTTGAAGTTCCCTTTCTTTCCCTTGCCATTTTACTTGAAACTAGTGGTCTTGTCAACCATCAACATTTGATGCTTTTCTTGATTTCTACCTTCGCCGATTTCAGCATCACGAAGAGCTCGAGAATTGTTTTCGTCATCCCTTGCATATTATAGTTCATCACGAAGTTCCAGTAACTTGGTGATAGTGACTAGAGAACTCTGTCAATCACTATTTTATCTGAAAGATTAACTCCCACTTGATTCAAGCGATTGTAGTACTCAGACATTCTGAGCACATGCTCACTGGTTGAGCTATTCTCCTCCATCTTGTAGGCAAAATACTTGTCAAAGGTCTCATACCTCTTAACACGGGCATGAGTCTGAAATACCAATTTCAACTCTTGGAACATCTCATATGCTCCATGTCGTTCAAAACATTTTTGAAGTCCCGGTTCTAAGACGTAAAGCATGGTGCACTAAACTATCAAGTAGTCATCATACCGAGCTTGCCATAACGTCTACATCAGCTCCTGCAAAAGGTCCGTCACCTAGTGGTGCATCAAGGACATAATTCTTCTGTGCAGCAATGAGGATAATCCTCAGATCACGAATCCATTCCGCATCATTGCTTCTATCATCTTTCAACTTATTTTTCTCTAGGAACATATCAAAAATAAACTGGGAGCTATAACGCGAGCTATTAATCTACAACATAATTTGCAAATACTATCAGGACTAAGTTCATGATAAATTAAAGTCCAATTAAATCATATTACTTAAGAACTCCCACTTAGATAGACATCCGGCCCTCTAGTCATCTAAATGATCACGTGATCCATATCAACTAAACCATGTCCGATGATCACGTGAGATGGAGTCGTTTTCGATGGTGGACATCACTATGTTGATCATATCTACTATATGATTCACGTTTGACCTTTCGGTCTCAGTGTTCCGAGGCCATATCTGCATATGCTAGGCTCGTCAAGTTTAACCTGAGTATTCTTCACGTGCAAAACTGGCTTGCACCCGTTGTATGTGAACATAGAGCTTATCACACCCGATCATCACGTGGTGTCTCGGCACCACGAACTATAGCAATGGTGCATACTCAGGGAGAACACTTGTACCTTGAAATTTAGTGAGGGGTCATCTTATAATGCTACCGCCGTACTAAGCAAAATAAGATGCATAAAGGATAAACATCACATGCAATCAGAATAAGTGATATGATATGGCCATCATCATCTTATGCCTTTGATCTCCATCTCCAAAGCACTGTCATGATCACCATCGTCACCGGCTTGACACCTTGATCTCCATCGTAGCATCGTTGTCGTCTCGCCAACTATTGCTTCTACAACTATCGCTACCGCTTAGTGATAAAGTAAAGCAATTACATGGCGATTGCATTTCATACAATAAAGCGACAACCAGGAGGAGGAGAGAAAAGTCATGGTGGGCCCCGCTTGTCAGCCCCTCAGCGCTGACCCGGGCTGCCCGTTGACTGAACCAGCCGGCCGAAGCGGCTAAATTGCGAACGTTCACTGTTTAAGCCACTTTTCTGCCTAAAAAGTGAACGGCCACAACTTTGCAACTGTGACTCCGATTGAGGTGATTCCAATGCTCACATTCTCTATTCGTTGAGCTCTTTTTGATGGGCCTATTTTATTTATGTTTGCACATTCTAAAAATGCCTATTTTCCCTTGCCCGTAAACAGCCCCCTTCGAGAGAGAACTATTTCCGGCAACTCTTTCCGCGATTGTTTCACACTTCTTCCCGAAGTATTTGTCGACCCCCAGGCAAGCCAACCTCTTATCATGAGCCTCGAACTTGCATGTTTATTTTGCTGGTACCTCGTGTGTGTGATTAGTTGCAGTAGTTTTTGTCTATTTCATCTACCGTTAGTTCAGTTGTGCTATATGTTAGTACTGCTTGCCACATCATGCTTGATTTTCATGATAGCATTTGTCATGCTAGTTATATTGTTGTTGATAATGTCATACATGTGTTTTGGTTAGTTTCATGCCAGTAGTATTTATGCTATGATGATTTTGTTACACCATCGATAAGCTAGTACCCAGTATTGTCATGTTTCATAGGATTTATCTGTTCACTTGAGGAACTTGATATTTGTTAATGCATTTGCATGTTGCATGCTCATTGTTGCATCTTTGTTAATATGATCATACTATTAATGATGGTGGAGAAGTTAATAACATGACTTCATAATAAAACTCCTCCGTCATCGATGGGATCGAGTCATAATGCCACCAAATCGAGCTTTCTCTAGTGCAGCCACACTTGCCTTTATGGGAGGCCCTAGCTGGGTCTGTTGTCATGCCTCTCGCAGGTGCCTCCAACTTGGAAAGGTTATGGGTGCGCGCTACCCTGATCAGGTAGGCGGACATAAGCCTTGTGAGCCCGAGTTTAGTTGTGTGCACATGTCCCTGTTTGGGACCGTTTTTGCCACGACGGTGGCCGTAGGTGCCTTTGGTAGGCACGGGGCCACCCATGACTTAGCCCAAATGGGAGTTGGTCGGAGTGGCCGGGAGAGTGTCATGGCAGTAGGACAGCTTTGTCGGAATGCCGTTGGTCCACCCGAATGGGAGTGCGAGGCCATGGATTATGTGGTGTGGGTACAGTGCGCTACCTTTGCAGAGTGTATATTAAGTCTATCGATAGCAGCACAGTTCGTAGTAGGTCACACTATCGGGTCTTGGTCGAAATGGAGGATAAACCTGCTAATAACTTATGTGATAAACAATGTGGTGACTTGGACTATGAGAAAATCGTGAGAAGTCATGATGATGTGTTGATATGACCCCGAGACGAGGTCTCGGTAAGTCATGAGTTTGCTCCGAGGAGCCGTGGCAGAGTAAGTGATTGTTGCATAAGGTTAATACAATCTGTCTTCACGGGAGGTAACTGGTAGTTTATTTTTAGCACAGTTTCATGATGCCATGCCACGTTTGGATATGCTATGTTTTGTTGTTGCTATGTTAGAAGTAAGTTTGATATGTCCTGTTATTGCCATGCTAGTAGATGCTATGATGTTGTTCATGATTTATGATTCTAGTTAATATCATGCCATGCTTAGTAGTGGTGCTAAAGTAGACTGTTGCATATGCTTGGTTCTTACTTTGTCATCTGCTCGTTTGGTTGCTTTGTATTTGGTTGTCTTGCAAGTACATTCAATGTACTGACATGGCGTGTCATGCCAGTTTTGTAGGTCGTGCCCAGGTTATTCGCTTGTTCCGTCGTGCTAGACCGTAATCTTGTCAGTCCTGTGAGTTATGGAGCTCAGCCAGAGCGATATGCTGCCAAACCAAGACTTCCGTCGCTAGTTAAATAGACTTCCGCCACCATTTAAATAGCCTTAGGGCTATGCCACATAATTGTATTCATCAATGATGTAATCTTATACACATGTATTTGATGAATATTCTTGTACCTGGAATGCTGTATCATGGACCTGTCGTGCGTTAGGTGTTATCCTGGGCTGACGTGCGAAGGCCCCCCTGCTCCAAGCAGATCGGGGTGCCACACTCTCCTAGCTCAGGATTTTCTTCTTGTACTTCTGCCATCAAATCCTCAAATTCCTTAGTATAAGCTGTTACTATACTGTTGAGCTGTTTCAGACTGGTAAACTTCTCTGTTAGATCATAAGTACCCTGTTCAGAAAACATTTTCACCACTTCAGCTCCAAAATGCTTCCAGTTAAACTGTTTCTTTAATAAACCAGACCTTCTCAACCAAGTATCTGCTTTATCAATAATGTACATTTGGGCTAGAGATACTTTATATTCTTCAGGTGCCCCAGACATTTGAAAATATTTGTTACATTGCCTTATCCACCCCACAGGGTCTATGCCAGAAAATCTAGGGAAATCCAACTTGGGTCCTCTAGTATAGATTTCATGAACTGTGCTTGCATGTCATGTTCATATGTTTTATAATACCCTTGCCATAACTGCCTATCTCTATTCTGCTGATATATTTGATTGAATGCAAGAGTATACTCTTTGTTTCCGCCAGTTATTGAAGTTCCCATCTGACTAGCTGCATCTTGCCTGCCCTGGTTATGAAATCCAGGAGGAGCTGCTGGTCTACTAGTCCTGACAGGTGGTAAGTTGTGTAGCCGCATGTCTTCTAACTGCTTTGATTTCTCCTTTTCTGCTGCTAGCTGTTTCCTTGTTCCGCTGTGCCCACTGTTTTTGCAATTTTCTCCTTGCTTAGAGCCAATGGACTGCACCTCGTCTTGCAACTTGGACACCTGAACTTGCATCTCCATGCTATCCTTCTCTAAGACTGCAAAATCTTCACAAATTGCCAGCATCTCTTGCAGATCCGCATCATCATTGCCTTTGCTCGCCCCATCTCCTTGATTCGAGGTGTGGGTACAAAATTTTACCTCTGGATCACCAGGAACCCTTCCCAAACCTCGAATCATGCCGCCGTTGCGATCCACGCCTCCCTAGCACACGGATCAATGCTGGAACACGAAATTTTACTGCTCGAGCAGTGTGCTCGAACAACCGTTTCCGCTCGGCTAATCTGTGCCAACCAACCGCTCCCCACCACCAACGCCACCGGAAAATCCTACCGCCGTCGAGAAGGGTGGGAATCGCCGATCTGGAATTTTTTCCCCATCGGAGCGTGTTTCTGCCGAAGAACTATGGCTCATGATACCATTTGTCAGGACCGATCTAGACCTATGCGAATTTAGCAAGCAAATCAAAGAAATTTGGGAGCGGGGAAATCTCAGATCTGGATGTATTTGCTATTGATTTAACTTTGAAGTATCCCGTAAGCCATCGAGGCGAATTCTGTAAGAGAAAAGACAGATCACACGCCAGCCACATCCCGGCTGGTTATATAGGCGAAAGTGATTGACAAAGTGAAAAGTAACAGTACCTACTACTGTATAACGGTACATTTAGGAAATCAACGGCTCTCGACGAAGCGGTAAGGCGTGGAGGCATCTCAGTCGTTGGATAACTGAATCTCATCGACACCTGCAGGTTCAGGCCTGACACTAGATTAGGAGCGGGAGCCAGCGTTTTCTGGAAGCCAGATAACCCTAGCGCCGGCCGCCGCCGTCCCTACCCCGTCAGGTTGTCTCGCAGCCGCGCCGCCTCCTCTCTCCCCTCTCGGCCATCGACCCGCCGTCTCCCCGTCGTTTCCGGCGCCCCCCGGCTGCCTCCATCTGCACCTGGTGTGCCGAACGGGGCCCAGCTCCTCGCGAGAAGCTATCGCGCGGAGTGCGGCGCTGGAGCCACAGATTGCACCAAGCCATGCGGCCTCCGAACAGGGCGTCTCGCGGTAGCGTCTCCGCTCCTCCCGGCCGCACTCGCGTCTCTCCTCCGCCCGCGCAGCTCACCTTGCGGCCGTCGCGGTGAGCCTCCGCCTCATGCTATGGCGCGGCTGCCGCTGTCGCCATCTCCACCGGCTTTCACCCCCGTCAAGGAAGAGCCCGACGTCGGCACCACCGCTGCCGCTCGCACTTCGCGCCCACCGCCCCGCAAGAAGCGCCGCCGGGACCACCTTCCGGTAACCCCAAGCCAGCCGCTGCTCACGCCCCAAACTATTCTGTCCGGGATTTCGAAAACCGATTCCTTCGATGTCAAGCGGTGCGGGGAGCTGGACCTAACGCCGATGACCGTGCCCACCTCCATAAAGAGCGAGCCTGACGCCGACGACGGGGCTGGCAAGAATGCAGGAGGGGAAACATTGCGCGCACAACCGCACAAGAAGCGCAGCCGGCACTGCCTGCCGGCAACCCCAATCCAGCAGCCCCTTTTCACTCCCCAAGCTACCCCGCCGGGCATTTCAAGGGCCGATTCCTCTGTGGATAAGTGGAGCGAGCAGCCCAGCGCAACGCCGACTACCACTGTCAAGCGTGAGCTCGATGCAGACGCTGGCAAGGACACGGGAGGGAAGGTGGTCCGGAGACGACGCCCCTACCCTCAGAGGCCCATTACAGAGCAAGCCCCCACCATGTGGGCTAATCGTGGACGCCTTGGCCGTCTCCTCCACAGTCATGTTCGCACGCACCAATGGCGAGATGCTGCAGGGGTCTTCTCCGTGCTCCTACCTGGCATCCAGCGCCCTGACTCCTTCGAGGAGGTCCGCAGCATTTTAGTGGTAAGCAGAACATGCAGGGTGTAATTACTAATTTTTATAGCAGCTCATGGTTTTGGTAAAGTTAGTGTTTTCTAATGAAGGCTAGTTGCTCGATTGAAGGATGCGATGGATATTCATAGACGCCTTGCTCAGGATAGTGGCAACCATGGGAGGAGAACCTACTACCACCGGACGCAGAAGGTTTTTGATGTTTGGATACAACGGCTAATGTGGTTGCCTACTTCTGCAAAAGTAAGTTCCTAATTTGTTGTCAACTTTTAGACTAATACAATGTTAAATTAGTTAATTATCTTATTCTTATATATACCATGAGTAAATTTGTTAATACAACCATATCTGAACAAACACCTGAAAATGGAACCAGGGTTTTGTTATAATCCGTATTGTTACCAATCAGTACTATTCAGAGCCTAATTGGATAAAAAATGTTTCCGGGAACAACATTGAATTCCAAATCCAACAGGAATTAGGACTGTTCATTTGTTTGGATATAAGCATAGTAGCATACACATGAAAGTTCCTTATTATTGTACCTTTCGTTGGATTTTTGTATGAACTTTATGGGGAAAGGGCATTTGCTGTGAAGTCTGGTCAGCAATCTTCTGCTAACTTGTGTCTATAGGAGTGATACCGTTGCTATAGTAGAGATTATTGAAGCCCATCTGGCATGTGCGCATTGCCCTGTAGCCCGCACAACTGTGAGCTCTGCCTTCTGATGCACCTATATTTTGTTGCTACCTGAACTGTCTGCAGTTGCTCAACACCAGCTGTATTTGGTAAAACCATGGGTGGTCCTTCATCAGTAGAACAACATGAACTTAGGGTGAGGTAAAAGCTGACACAGGGCAGAGGATCAAAGTGTATTGTAGTACTCCTGTTTATGTTCTTCAAAAGTATCCTACATCTGTTCTTTTGTTTTGGGATTCTTATATTCCAAACGGCCTATTTTTTAAGGCGACGCCTTACCGCCTTAGGGAGGGGGGCGCTTTGGCGCCTAGGCGACGCCTAGGCGGGCGCTTTGGACGCCTAGGCGCCCAAAGCGGTCGATTTTCTAAAGCGGAGGGGGAGCGCTTCGACGCCTAGGCGTCGCCTTAGGGACGCTTTAAAAACATAGCAAACGGCCCTCTTTTTGTTGAGTTCGAAATCACAATATGCAGTTTTGTGCACGTGTGTTTTTATTCTGTTGTGGCTTGCTAGTATTTTATAGTTAGGTTGGTTGCAATTTAAACTTCTGCATGCCATGGCAAAATTGGATTCAGTTGATCGGAAACATTGAGTCATAACTTCGTATGTTCATAGACTCACCTGAATACTAAGGTCATGGGATTAGCTTAATAAAAAGATCATGTTGTACATCATAGTCTTCAGTTCTAATTGTGTTCTGTTTTCTGTGTTACCTCTGATCTAATCCTTTTTATTATACGGTAATAGATGTACAAACATCATGCTCCTTTGTATTTGCTAAACCCTGTTAATTTGTTTGGCAGAAACACATGGTTAAACTCGAACTGGCTCTATTTTATCTTTCACAAGGCAAGATCGACGATGCACACAATGCAACAAGAGTGTGAGTTACCGGCACAGTCTGTTAGTGTTTACATCTGCCATGTCTTGTACACATATTTTGATATGCCTTTTCTTGGGAATACACTGATCTGTGATAGGCTTATAGCCATGTCATCTTGTTTGTTGTTACAATTTACATGCCTAATTCATTTACTTCCTTAATGAAACCAAGTATCAGTCTATCATGTTAAATCCAAAGAAATTGTTTTTTCACATGTTATCAGGCAAGGACTGTATTGCCTGCGAGGTACTAGGTAACTTCTCATTAAGGATACAATCCATTTTGGTCCAGGTATTTGTTACATAGTAACAGGTTGAACCACCTTTTTGTTTTTGCACAAAACATTCCACTTTGAACCACATTTAACCATTTCAGATTTTGAAGTGGTTCTGACATGATTGCCCCATTTGTCTGGGTAGTGTGTCACTCGCAACTTGACACATTGCAGGCCAATTGGGACATGCATCTCACAGATACTCTCTGACATGGCATAGGCTAGCCGGCGATATGACAGAGGCTAGCTAGAGATGCGATGTCCATCGTGGCAGAGGCTAGCTGGACTGTCCAACGTAGCAGAACTTGGGTTACCAGAGAGCAGTAATAGCTAGCAGAGAGCGGCTGTTGGACCTTCGGTTAGCCTCTGCCACATCAGATGCATGTTTGCAAAATGTACGCCACAGTTAGTCTTGCGATGTGTCAAGCAATAGGTGACTGTTACATCACCCTGATGAGTGTGACCATCACATCAGAACTAATTCAAATGCTAAAGTGTTTTTCAGAGTGGAATAATTTGTGCAAAATCTGCTTCAAAGTGTCACCGAAAACTAAATGTGGTTCAAACTGTCACGTATCACAAATATCTGGTCGAATGTGGAATTTATTCTTTCATTAACAGAAGTAGGCACCCAAATTCAAGTACATGGTTGGTGGTGTACACTCTCACCTCCAGCCAACTGAGTGGCTCACGAGACATTTGTGTGGTATTCATATGCGTCAATCTAGGAAATTTTTTATGATGATGAAAGGAATCTACAGATAGTACAAAAGTATGCATTTGTTAAATGCATACATTGTGTTAAGATATGTGTAGCATCTTAATTCTGGTAACTAGAGTACTTTTCAAGTGTTGAAGCTTTTGGATGATTTAGTTTCTTGTTTTAATTTTCTCTTCCACAGACATGTCTTGTCAGCACTGAGATAAAAGAATTGAGAGCTTCTATTCCTTTTTTCAGCCTCATCGCGAAGGACGGACTACAGAAGGAACCAACTCTAAATCTGATACATGGCTTGATATCATATGATAAATGGTACTCTGGCTTGCCCAAAGATATGCAACTTGAGAGATTTGATGTGTACAATGAATCATGCAAAATTTCTATGTCATCCAATACCTGTGGAGAAAATGGTCTTCAGGATAGTTCAGATGACAATTGCAGCATTGATGTTGATGATGCCAGTTTTCCTGCTTGCTCTTCAGAAAGTTCTATCAATAATGGGAATATAGACAAAAAATGCAAGATTCCCAAGAAATCTCGTTCTGTTTATCCTGTTAAGGAAAACGATTCAGTAGATTCACAAGTGAAAGAGGAAGTGGTTTCTGCAGATTTTCGAAGCGTATTTTTTAATACCTCTGATGCCCCTACCTGTGGTTAGTGACTTTCCATCTACTTCTTCAAGATGTTCATCTGTTTTTTCCCTTCCACTAAGTACTAGGTAGTTTCGAGTTCTGGGGATCTGTAGAAAAATGACACTGAGTGATTACATTACTGGAACATCTAGAGCAATCATAAAGAACCACTGGTTTGATGTCATATACCTTCTAATACATTTTGTTTTTCGACCATCCACTTCTATTTGATAGCAATACTGCAACCAGTTTTAGCCTTTATTTACTTTTATTTGATGCATCTGGATCCAAAATATGAGAGTATGACATGAATTTTCAAAGAGGTATATAAACAATGCTTGACAACTCTTAAGGTTTGTTACTTCTTTTTGCATCCGGCAAGTCAGAAACAGATTTTGATGAATGCGCTGGAAGCATCGTGTAGATTTATCCTTCTTTTTGTTAGAGTTGGATCGATCCTTCATCGTTGGTAGTAATGTATTGCATGTACATTATAGCTTCGTGGCTGTCCCTCATCAGATCAACTAGCCTCATTAATCTGAGCAACCGTTTGTCCATTACTTTTGTTATCTTTATCAAGCTTGTTTTATAGCTCCGCATAATTATGTATTAACATGTTAGATGTTATTATGGTACTTGAAGGGTTGGAACAAAGCTTGTTGCCACTACGTCTAAAGCATGCTGCTGGGACTTCAAGTGATTGCTTTGATTCGTACTGGAAGTACAAGTCAACACCTAATGCCTTCTACGCAGATGCAGAAAGATGTCTAAAAGTGGCTCTTCATTCGTCACCACCAGTAATGGCAGCCTTATTGCCATTAATACAGGTACTTGTCTATCAAACCAGTACCCCATGTTTTGCATATAACCATACAATTTCTTGTATGGATTTTGTTTTCATCTGTAGACCCATTTTAGCTACCTTTACTATGGTGTAGATTCTCCTGCTTGGTGATAAACTGAAAGATGCACTTTGTGAACTTGAGAAGACCTGCCGCAGTTCTACTACAGCGCTTCCTTTCAGGTTGTCAAGCCATCATGTCGTTGGTTATCATTTAAAGCAATTTGTTATCTTAAATCTCATCTCTCATTTTATGTTTCTAAAACATCTTTTGACTATGGTAGTTTCTGTTTTTTTGTTCCTTGTCTGCACTGATATAAGCTATTGTGAGCTAAGTGGCTGAAGTTTAGTTTTTGTAATGCAGATTGCGAGGCAGACTGCTAGAGTATTTTGACCAAAATCAAGTATCAACTATATCTTCTTGCTATGAGGAAGCTTTGCAGAGAGATCCTACATGTAGCTACTCGGTTGAGAGGCTAACTGAAATGCACAGAAAAGGTTTTGGCTGAAGACTTTTTCTCCCATGGTGCTCTACTATTTGATCAATTCTAGTTTAGTAGTCGACTCCTTACATTGGTACTGCTACATACATTCTAGAAGAAAAAAAAATTGGTATCAGCAAAACTGGACTGAAGTAATGAACTATTTCTAAAGTCCATATTTCCCCTGCAGTTAGGCCATTTGTCAACGGAATAAGATAAACAAATGGACTATTGAGGAAAGAAGTGTTAAATCGATGTGTTGCTATTACTCCAATACCTACCTTTGACATCACTGAAACCTGCTGTATGGGAATTATAGTGGTTTACGCTAAGGTGTTTACTTGGACTGGTTTCATCAATTGGAAGGTCTAAAGCAAAGGGTTTTAGAAGTTAGTGGTGGCTGGTTGGCACTATAACTACTAACCTTCTCTTGTGGCACTAAATTCGGTATAGCGAGTGGAAATATTGCTATCTTGTAACTATGCTCTTGATTTCATCACTGGAAAAGTAACTCGAAACTACAATCCCGAAGAAACCGAATTATTCTTGCTTGTTGCATGTCAAGTATTCTAGTCTCAAGCAATCCATACAATTATTACTGATACTGGTCATTTTATTAGTAAAGTAGAAATGTCATTAGATTGTTACATCAAAACAGAATAGTAGAGAAGATCGTGCATGAAGTATTTTACAGGACATCGTAGAATGTAAGCATGTTGATCTTTCTATGAAGCCATTTTTGTGATCATCAAAACAGAATATTAGTAGTGATATCACTATCAGAAGAAAAAATGAACTTCAATGCTACTCGTGGTTTCCCAGTTTCTAAAGTTTATTACATTGCTTATCTATGCGAACTTCAGAAATGTTAACGATTTGATTATTTTGCTAGTGGCAATGGTTAAATTTTCTTAACCTGTTGTTGGTTCCCCAGGATATTATAATACCACCCGACTACTTGAGAGAATTGTTTTGCATCTAGACTGTGTGAACGGGAAGCCTTCCATCTGGGAGGAGCTTGTATCATGCTTGCTTCGGCTTTTTTCTGATCGTACTACTGACTACGAGGATTGTATTTCATGTAATGTTGAAGGAGATGCATCGATTGATGCTTTTAGTAGTCTTTCTTCAGTCTTCTTTGAGCAACATACGAGGGAATCATGGAAGCACCGATGCAAATGGTGGATGAACCGTCATTTCAGCCAAAACATCTATATGTCAGAAACTGCAAAAGGTAACTGCTTGTCCCTCTAACTCAATTATTGCTGAAATGCAATCACGTGGTGCTCCCCTTCATTTGATCAACTTTCTCAGATAGTAAATGCTAAGACTACATTGATATAGGGCAATCTCTAGTCCATTGGCATTTAAACTCGTGGTTTTCTTGGCAGCCCATGTTTAAAAAAAGTTGACGGGTATCTGTATAACGTGGACCCTGGCTGGCCCAGTTTGATATTAGATTTTGTTGGTTTATAGAACTGGCATACCTTATTACAGCAGGATAAGGCTATCACTTGTTAAAATATTTTTTAGGTAGCTGTTAGTAATTGCCAGGCGTATGGTGCAATGCCTTCACCTTGAAACGATCATGGCATCACGGGGTTCTCCTGTATGGGACAAGACAATGCTATGGAGTTAAACGTACTAAATTTGGCCCTTTGTGTTTTCCATACCGATAAAGAGCTGACTACAGATATTAATAACTGTAATAAAATATCTATTGTGCAATATAGAAAATGAATATATGTCAGCTACACCAGACTATTCTGTGCGCACTAAATTCTAGGCATTCATGATTTCTTTCTCTTTTTGCAACTTCCATTTTACTCTCAGATGCATGTCCCCCACTTGGCACGATTCCAGTTGCACTGCTGTGTTGTGATCACAGATAATGACGTCTTCCGTGTTGTTACAGGTGATTGCAAGCTCCTCGCTTCCAAGGCATCTTGTGCTTCTCACATGCTTGGGCCTGGATTCCCATATGTCAAAGCAGCCAAGAGCTATCTTTCCAAGCAAGAGGCTAAGCATGAATCCGGATTCTTGTCCAGTAACATGGAAAATTCTGTCAAGTTATTACAAAGTTTGGAGAAACTAATGTGATGACTCCGTTTAGTTCAATCTTTTCTTTTTGATAGGGTAGTTTATGTTGTTGTATAATTTTGACATATAGTTTTAGCGTCCTTTGCGAGGTTAGTTTCTGTAGAGCGGGAGATCTACATCAGTGCATCCCAATATTTTGTGTATCTGGCGATTGTGAGAAATATCAGGATCAACAGCGGTGTCCCAATATATAGTGTACTACTAGTATTTGGCACTTGTTAGCCACTGGTCAACAACTTCTGTTGCCCCCGGTGTCCTATTTGGACAAGTAGCAAACGAAGTCGATTTCACTCCCAAGGCTTAAGAGAATGTAAGAGCAGAGCAACACAGTAGAAAATGTTGGGGGTGAATGTGGAGTTGGCAGCGATGGAAAGCCTCACCCTAGACCTGCATTGGTCACTCCTTCCATTGACGACGGAGACCGACTGTTCTGAAGCGGTATCCATCAACGCCTAACACGTCGCAGTATTCATCCAGGGTTCAGATATTCATGAATTTGTTGAGGAAAGGAATGTATCTATTGTTAAGATAAAGGGTGTGTCTGGCACATCTAGATGTGTTCTAGTTATTGCACATCTAGATGTGCTCTAATTATTGCACATCTAACTGAATGGATCAAGTATAAAGAGAAAAAGAAAAAAGAGAAAGAAAATATTGGGTGTGTCTAGGGCACATCTAGATGTGCTCTAGTTATTACACATCTAAATGAGTGAATCAAGCATAAAGAGAAAAGAAAAAAGAGAAAGAAAATATTCACACGAATCTCAATGTAAGATCAATGACTTTTGACTTAGATGTGCAATACTTATGGCACATCCTGGAAAATATTCCACGAATTTCAATGTAAGATCAATGACATACGACTTAGATGTGCAATACTTATGGCACATCTAGATGTGCTTTAGCAAAACTATAAAATAAACCACAAAGCCAATTCTGCGAGTCATGGCCTAGCAAGGCTATGTACTTCCTCCGTCCAGAAATACTTGTCATCAAAATGAATAAAAAAGGATGTAATATACATCTCTTTTTATTCATTTTGATGACAAGTATTTCCGGACGGAGAACATCTCTTTTTATTCATTTTGATGACAAATATTTTCGAACGGAGGAAGTAGGTGAAAGCAGCAGTGTGGATTCATAACTTTCCACCGGAAATTGCCCCTGCTATGATCTCTGATTGCGTCTACTGGAGTATTTTTGCTAGCTAATAGAAATACTCTTTCCCTGCAAAAAAAACAAAAAAAAAGAGAAAACACAGAGGATTTTGTGCTTGACCAATTTTAGTCAAGAGTGCTCGTAAACCGTTCAGATCACAATACCGGACAGTGACAGCAAAGAAACAGATACAAGACGTGTATTCGTACTGATCACTGAAAATTTTACGACTGTGTCCCAGTGGTTTCGACAGGCACTGCAGGTCAGGTAATGCAACGACAAGAGCTAACCGCTCGCCAAAGTACAGCCGGCTAATCTAGGGGGGGTTTATCGTCCACAAACAATCTGATCCGTGTCACTGATTTACTGGGAACTCATACCAGGTACCAGCCCTGCCGATTCGCAGCTACCAGCGTGCTCTCTACTTCTCTAGTTAGTTTGCCACCGCCGCTGCCGGTGCTGCCTCCTCCTCCGGCGCCATGTTGTTGGTTCCGCAGCCAGGGCATATGTAGCGCTTCTGGAGCTCCTCAGCGAGTGAATGGTGCACATTCTCCAGTTCGGACACGCGCTTGCGTCGAGTCAAGGAAAGCTTCCGCAAACACACACGGATGAAGAAGCGGCAGGAACATATGTACATATAAATAATAGTTGCGCAAACAAAGTGATTTTTAGACAGGTGAAAAGGATATCCTCCGAGCTCCTGCAACTTCTTCGTCTCTTTCATCACAGCCTCCATAAGAGCTCTCTTTGCTCGCACATCAGCCAGTTCATGACGCAGCTGTAAAACAAGGCAACAGTCTTGAGAGAGCTGTTAAAATTTATGTCCATATAAAACGTCAGACAATGCGCATTCCTGCAAAAGCAGCGAACTGAATACATAAAAAAAGCAAGTACTACTATATTCTTGTTAAAATTATGAGAATCGCTATAGCTTGGAAGTTGGAACTATAGTTCTCACAATGCAGCAGCAGCATGTGAAAAAAACCCGCAGCAGCAGCATCTGCCTCAGTACGTGCATGTTAGCCCCGTACGGTTGGAATTATGGTGGTCCTAGTGTTTATCATACAAATGTCTTTGGAAACATTTAGCACAACAAATATTTATCAGCATAAACTTCTATATTTTGCACCGTGACGAATAGCATTGGCATTATTTTCTTTGACTTTTGAAAAGGATAATGCAGGTAATACACACATGTCTAGCACATTAGTTCACAGCATGTAAAACTAGTTGAGTGATACACGGAGAAAACCAAACAAGTGTATCACATCCATTGAATAGTTGAATAGTTAATAAATAACACAATATTGGGTGAAAGAATGGAGAGAAGAACCTTTTCAAGTTCAAGCAGGTCCTTTTGATACTCTTCCTCCAATACATGCACCTCAGCATTCATCTTGTTCATCTGATCAACCGAATCTGTCAACATACCTTCTGAGTCCATAGTTTCATTCATGTCGCTCACATTTTGACCTGCCAAGGTGAACATTTCAGTCCAAGAGGAAACAAGAAAGTAGCAATATAGAGCACAGTACTTTAGACAGGAGATTCATAAGGGCAAATGAGAGAAGTATCATGCAGCTCATACCCTTAGCACATTGCAGAGCACATAATTAACAAAATGATCGCAGAAAAACAAAGCCAACAATAGCTTGCCTTACAATAACAGAAATTATATCTGTAAGTATATGTACAACACAGAATGAAACACATTTCCAGCTTACACAACACCGAATGGAACACATTTCAAGATTCTTTATCTTATTAAGCAATCACATATTTATCTTATTATGGAGGATAGAATACAAGAGCAGCTTATCAGCCATTACATTATTATGTGCACCCTTACTCTTCTACGCCACAACAAAGACATAGATTGATCTAGCTAAAAATAACAAGCTTTTGGGTACAGACATAATAAAGAACAGCACAGAAGTACAACTTATAATTCCGGTTACCCTTCAAACTATGCAAAATGAATCAAACAGAAACAATATGGGAACTGCAAAATTACAGGAACCCTTCTTAAGGTATTCAGGAACCGAAAGTGTTATGTATGCACTGCGAGTTGGCGTCCTTACCCTCTGCTGACTTGCCTTGCTTACCATCTGCTGATGGCGGTCCAGAGCACCTCTCTGCTAATTCTGCAGAAGCCTTCTGTTGAAACTGCCTGCAGAGGAGGAATGAAGTTTATCTCGAGATAATTAGCAAATAAGAAACTTCTAATGCAAGTTTCAGCTAGCAGGCAAAGAAAATATACCAAGTAGACATAATAAAAAAAGAAAAGGTAGAAAAGTGATTCTGTTCGACTATTCTGAAGAATTAAACAAAACTTAGTAGTATCCCTTGACACTATCTTCATAAGGTTATAGCAAAGGATCTTAATAATGCTGTCCAAAATATCACATGATTACCCTTACTGCAGGTTAATGTGTTAAAACATACTCAATGCTCTATTTCACGGATCACTGTAATTTCGAGATCCACATATATATCCCTATTCGATCCCCTCACTGTAGTTTGAACATAGGCGAAGTACTATGCCAGACAATGGCATGGTCGTTTATATATAGTACCAAAGCAAACAAGAGATGCAGCCCAAGCCACAGCTGAATAGCTGATTGCATATCCAGGGAACGACATGTAGTCAGTGCCGGCAAACCAAAAGAATAACACATACCTTATCCTTGCATTCATTTCAAGCATCTGTCTCAAGAACTCCTCTCTGAAACAACCAGCGCAGGCGCATGTGTAAATTAGTTGATATGTACTGGAGCACAACAGAAACAGCACGATAGACAGAGTCCATCCCACTCACCTCTCGATGTCCTCTGTGCTCTTTGGAGCCATTTCATCGAGCACCAAAAGCGCAGCCCCGCCAGTTCCAATTCCAATCACACACACACACACACACACACAACACCAACACACAAAGCGCGTCATATTTAAGCAACAACAGGCCAGGATCCTAACTGAACCCGCTTCGATTATCGAGATTTCTGACCTTAAGCGCCTCCAGTTCAGAGCCCAGCTTCGCGATCTCCTCCTGGAGACGAGAGATCGTCGCCTAAACGCACCACGACAACACGTCGAACCAAATCAGGCGAACTGGCACTGAACGGAGGCACGATTCACACGTTTCGGGGCGAGGGAGATGGGGAGATACCTCGAGCGCCTGTATCGACGCGTCTGCGATGGATGCCTGCACCTCGCTCCCGCGCAGCTCCGTCTCTGCCGCCTCCCGCGCGCGCTTCGCGGCCTCGAGCTCCGCCGTGGCCGCGTCGGACGCTGAGACCACGTCGTCGAGGCGGCGCTTCAGGCCCGACACCGTGCGCTCTGCACTCGAAGCGGCGGCGGGCTTGGGTTAGCCGAGGACGCGAAACCCTACGGTGCTACAGGGGTGGATGCGGCGAGGCCGCGGGGAGGGGGACGCTTACCGCCGTGGGACTTCTCGGCCGCGAAGTCGCGGATGATGGATAGGAACTGCTTCTGGGGCTCGCCGCCCGCCGCCGACGCCGACGCGGCCATGGGGAGGAGAGGAGGAGAGGGCGACGATTGCGGGACGTTCTTCTGGAAGGTTCTGGAACTCGAGAGGGTTTTGAGGGGGGCGGGAATGGAGCTGGCGACTGGTCGTGTTGGACAGCTGGAGCTTATAAGACTACGCACGGTAGGAGTAACATGGCTAGTAACACTACACATATCTACTCTCTCCGTTCCATATTAGTTGTCACTAAAACGGATGTATACTAATATGGAAAGAAGGGAGTAGATAAAATAGATGATTTAGCAATCAATAAATAAAGAAAGAGAGGCATGTGGTAACATAGCTAGTTACTACTAGTATGAGTAACATCACACATATTAAGACCCTATTTGGTTCATAAGTCCTAGGACTTTTTTTAGTCCCAATTAAAAAGTCCTTAATCCCTAAAAAGTCCCTCTCTGTTTGTTTTCAGAGACTAAAAAGTCCCTAGTCCCTTCCTAAAGGTTATTAAATGATCATGTTGCCCTTAGTATATAGAAAAATAGCAATCAAACAACACCATGGGGTGGCGGGCCAATGGACGCATGGAGGGACATTGTTGGAAAAGTCCAAAAAAAAAACTCTCCTTGATTTAGTCCCAAATGTCTAGTTTAGTTCCTAAAAAGTCCCTCCCGTTTGGTAAAAAAGTCTCTAAGAGGGACTTTTTCTAGTCCCTACACAAAAAAGTCTCTGGAAACAAACAACCCTAAGGCAATATGAGTCTATATTCTAATAAATGAAGTGTTGCATGTTACCACACATATGTTACTCCTCACTATAGATGTAGTAACATTGAGTAGTAACATGGCCATGTTACTACTATATGTTACTACCGATTGTGGCTAGTCTAAACCCTCGGCAACCACTCTATTTTGTTTTTCCTAAAATCCAAAAGTGCGCGCGCGCGATTTCGACTTGCCGAGCGGCCGAGCGTGGACCGTCTGATGTGATCTTACGACAGAGTCTAGGGTAAGTTTTTGTCAGATTGTGCCGTGTGTACCGGTCCAACCCAACCCAGTCTCATCTTCCTCCTCTGTTTCCCCCGCCACCACACACAGGCAGGGAGGTGCGGACGCGCGTGTCCACTACTTCCGGCGACCGGCCATCGGAGTGCGCCGCCGTCCCCCGCCCCTCTCCCGCAGAGGTCTACGATTTCTCCCCCGACTTGTGGCGCCCCATGGGGACCTGCAGGTAGGTGGTCGCCTCCCTCCGAATCCATCGATCCAGAAGGCTGGGAGTGAAGGAGAAGGGCAGGGCGGCCGGATCTGTCGTGGTTGTGGGTGGAGGACACGCGGTGGTGTGCATGCATCATTGTAGACAGGAAGAAGGGAGCACGGATGAATGCATCGCGGTGGTCTACACGCGGCTATGTGTTCGTGGTGGTCCGCATGCAGCTGTGTGTTCGTCCATCTAGACTCTTCCTGGATGGGTCAACCAGGGCTCGATAGTGGATCAAAGCAGCAGAAAATATTCCTGCAACAGGCTATAGTTAATTTTGCTTTGAATTAAATCAATCTGGTTGGGCGAGTCTGAATAGTTTGGTCCATCGCCAGATGGCAGAAATCACCGCTAGTATATGTTTCGATGATTATATGTTGCAATAGTCACATTTTTTTGCATCGCAGTAGTTATAATTGCACACATACGACCAAGGCGTTGCACACATGCAGTGGCATAGTCGCATGCACAAGACCAAGAAGATGCACACTTTCGTCGGCATAGTAGCTCATGCACGACCGTGGAGTGATACGTCCATTTTGCATCATGCTTTTATATCGATATTTATTGCATTATGGACTGTTACTACACATTATGTCACAATACTTATGCCTTTTCTCTCTTATTTTACAAGGTTTACATGAAAAGGGAGAATGCCGACAGCTGGAATTCTGGGCTGGAAAAGGAGAAAATGTTAGAGACCTATTCTGCACAACTCCAAAAGTTTTGAAACTGCACGGAGGCCCTTTTTGGAATTAATAAAAAATACTAGCGAAAGAATCAACCAGAGGGGTCCCACACCCTGGCCACGAGGGTGGGGGCGCGCTCTACCCCCCTGGGTGCGCCCCTGCCTCGTGGGCCACCTGGCAGGCCTCCGGTGCCCATCTTTTGCTATATGAAGTCTTTTGCCCTGGAAAAAAAATAAGAAGGAAGCTTTTGGGACGAAGCGCCGCCGTCTCAAGGCGGAACCTTGGCGGAACCAATCTAGGGCTCCGGTGGAGCTGTTCTGCCTGAGAAACATCCCTCCGGAGGGGGAAATCGCCACCATCGTCATCACCATCGATCCTCTCATCGGGAGGGGGTCAATCTCCATCAACATCTTCACCAGCACCATCTCCTCTCAAACCCTAGTTCATCTCTTGTATCCGATCTTTGTCTCAAAACCTCAGATTGGTACCTGTGGGTTGCTAGTAGTGTTGATTACTCCTTGTAGTTGATGCTAGTCGGTTTATTCGGTGGAAGATCATATGTTCAGATCCTTTATGCATATTAATACCCCTCTGGTTATGAACATGAATATGATTTGTGAGTAGTTACATTTGTTTCTGAGGACATGGGAGAAGTCTTGTTATAAGTAGTCATGTGAATTTGGTATTCGTTCAATATTTTGATGAGATGTATGTTGTCTTTCCTCTAGTGGTGATATGTGAATGTCGACTACATGACACTTCACCATTGTTTGGGCCTAGGGGAAGGCATTGGGAAGTAATAAGTAGATGATGGGTTGCTAGAGTGACAGAAGTTTAAACCCTAATTTATGCATTACTTCGTAAGGGGCTGATTTGGATCCATATGTTTCATGCTATGGTTAGGTTTACCTTAATTCTTCTTTCGTACTTGCGGATGCTTGCGAGAGTAGTTAATCATAAGTGGGATGCTTGTCCAAGGAAGGGCAACACCCAAGCACCGGTCCACCCACATATCAAATTATCAAAGTAACGAACGCGAATCATAGGAGCATGATGAAAACTAGCTTGACGATAATTCCCATATGTCCTCGGGAGCGTTTTCCTTTATATAAGAGTTTGTACAGGCTTGTCCTTTGCTAAAAAAAGGATTGGGCCACCTTGTTGCACTTTATTTACTTTTGTTACTTGTTACCCGTTACGAATTACCTCATCACAAAACTATCTGTTACCGCTAATTTCAGTGCTTGCAGAGAATACCTTACTGAAAATTGCTTGTCATTTCCTTCTGCTCCTCGTTGGGTTCGACACTCTTACTTATCGAAAGGACTACGATAGATCCCCTATACTTGTGGGTCATCAAGACTTTTTTCTGGCGCTGTTGCCGGGGAGTGAAGCGCCTTTGGTAGGTGGAATTCGGTAAGGAAAATTTTATATAGTGTGCTGAAATTTACTGTCACTTGTTACTATGGAAAATAATCCTTTGAGGGGCTTGTTCGGGGTATCTTCACCCCGACCAGTAGAGCAAAGAGTTGCTCCTCAACCTACTGAACCTACTGAAAATGTTTACTTTGAAATTCCTTCGGGTATGTTAGAGAAACTGCTAGCCAATCCTTTTACAGGAGATGGAACATTCCATGCCGATATGCACCTAATCTATGTGGATGAAGTTTGTGGATTATTTAAGCTTGCAGGTATGCCCGAGGATGTTATCAAGAAGAAGGTCTTCCCTTTATCTTTGAAGGAAAAGGCATTGACATGGTTTAGGCTATGTGATGATATTGGATCATGGAACTACAACCGGTTGAAATTGGAATTTCATCAGAAGTTTTATCCTATGCATCTGGTTCATCGTGATCGTAATTATATATATAATTTTTGGCCCCGCGAAGGAGAAAGTATCGCTCAAGCTTGGGGGAGGCTTAAGTCAATGTTATATTCATGCCCCACTCATGAGCTCTCAAGATAAATTTTTATTCAAAAAATTTATGCTCGGGTTTCTCTCAATAATCGCTCCATGCTCGATACTTCTTGTACTGATTCTTTTATGATGAAGACTATTGAATTCAGATGAGATTTATTGGAAAGAATTAAACGCAACTCTAAAGATTGGGATCTCGACGAAGGTAAGGAGTCAGGTAGAACACCTAAGTTTGATTGTGTTAAATCTTTTATGGATACCGATGCTTTTCGTGAATTTAGCACTAAATATGGACTTGACTCTGAGATAGTAGCTTCTTTCTATGAATCATACTCATGTTGATCTCCCTAAGGAGAAGTGGTTTAAATATCATCCTCCCATTGAAGTAAAAGTGGTTGAACCTATCAAAGTTGAAGAAAAGACTATCACTTATAATGTTGATCCTATTATTCCTACCGCTTATATTGAGAAACCACCTTACCCTGTTAGAATAAAGGATCATGCTAAAGCTTCAACTGTGGTCAACAAAAGTAATATTAAAACACCCAAACTCCCTGAGCAAATTAAAGTTGAACCTACTATTGTTATGGTTAAAGATCTCTTGGTTGATAATATTGATGGTCATGTTATTTACTTCTGTGATGAAGTTGCTAGAATTGCTAAACCTGATACTAAAGATAAACATAGACCTGTTGTTGGCATGCCTATTGTTTTAGTTAAAATAGGAGATCACTATTATCATGTCTTATGTGATATGGGTGCTAGTGTCAGTGCAATACCTTATACCTTATATAAATAAATTATGCATGATATTGCACCTGCTGAGATAGAAGATATTGATGTTACTATTAAGCTTGCCAATAGAGATACTATCTCACCGATTGGGATTGTTAGAGATGTTGAAGTCTTGTGTGGGAAAATTAAATATCCTATTGATTTTCTTGTTCTTGCTTCCCCACAAGATAACGTTTGTCCCATAATCTTTGGTAGACCCTTCTTGAATACTGTTAATGCTAGGATAGACTGCAAAAATGATATCATTTCTGTTGGTTTAGGGGTCTGTCTCGTGATTTTAATTTTGCTAAATTTCGTAGACAACCCCATGATAAAGAATTACCTAGTAAGGATGAAATTATTGGTCTTGCTTCTATTGCCGTGCCTCCTAATGATCCTTTAGAATAATATTTATTAGACCATGAAAATGATATGTTTATGAATGAAATAAGGGAAATAGATGAAGTATTCTTTAAACAGGGACCTATTTTGAAACACAACTTGCCTATTGAAATCCTAGGGGATCCTCCTCCACCCAAGGGTGATCCCGTGTTTGAGCTTAAACCATTGCCTGATACTCTTAAATATGCTTATCTTGATGAAAAGAAGATATATCCTGTTATTATTAGTGCTAACCTTTCAGAGCAGGAAGAAGAGAAATTATTGAAAACTCTGAAGAAGCGTCGTGCTACTATTGGATATACTCTTGATGATCTTAAGGGCATTAGTCCCACTCTATGTCAGCACAAAATAAAATTGGAGAAAGACGCTAAACTGGTTGTTGATCACCAACGACGGTTAAATCCTAAGATGAAAGAAGTGGTAAGAAATGAAATACTGAAGCTTCTGGAGGCAGGTATAATTTATCCTGTTGCTGATAGTCAGTGGGTAAGTCCTATCCGTTGTGTCCCTAAGAAGGGAGGTGTTACTGTTGTTCCTAATGATAACGATGAATTGATCCCACAAAGAATTGTTACAGGTTATAGAATGGTAATTGATTTCCTAAAATTAAATAAAGCTACTAGAAAGGATCATTACCCTTTACCTTTTATTGATCAAATGCTAGAAAGATTCCAAACATACACATTTTTGCTTTCTAGATGGTTATTCTGGTTTCTCTCAAATACCTGTGTCAAAAGAGGATCAGGAAAAGACCACGTTTACTTGCCCTTTCAGTACCTTTGCTTATAGACGTATGCCTTTTGGTTTATGTAATGCACCTGCTACCTTTCAAAGATGTATGATGGCTATATTCTCTGACTTTTGTGAAAAGATTGTTGAGGTTTTCATGGATGATTTATCCGTGTGTGGAACTTCTTTTGATGATTGCTTAAGAAACCTTGAGAGAGTTTTGCAGAGATGTGAAGAAACTAATCTTGTCTTGAATTGGGAGAAGTGCAACTTTATGGTTAATGAAGGTATTGTCTTGGGGCATAAAATTTCTGAAAGAGGTATTGAAGTTGATAAAGCTAAAGTTGATGCTATTGAAAAGATGCCATGTCCTAAGGACATTAAAGGTATAAGAAGTTTACTTGGTCATGCCGGTTTTTATAGGAGGTTTATTAAAGACTTCTCAAAAATTTCTAGGCCTCTGACTAATCTCTTACAAAAAGATGTTCCTTTTGTCTTTGATGATGATTGTGTAGAAGCATTTGAAATACTTAAGAAAGCCTTGATTTCTGCACCTATTGTTCAGCCACCTGATTGGAATTTACCCTTTGAAATTATGTGTGATGCTAGTGATTATGCTGTAGGTGTTGTTCGAGGACAAAGAGTTGATAAGAAATTAAATGTTATCCAATATGCTAGTAAAAATCTAGCTAGTGCCCAGAGAAATTATGCTACTACTGAAAAAGAATTTTTAGCAGTTGTATTTGCTTGTGATAAGTTCAGACCTTATATTGTTGATTCTAAAGTAATTGTTCACACCGATCATGCTGCTATTAAATATTTTATAGAAAATAAAGATGCTAAACCTAGACTTATTAGATGGGTTCTCTTGCTACAAGAATTTAATTTGCATATTATTGATAGAAAGGGAGCTGAGAACCCCTTTGCAGACAACTTATCTAGGTTAGAGAATGTTCTTGATGACCCACTCCCTATTGATGATAGCTCTCCTGATGAACAATTAGCTGTCATAAATGCTTCTCGTACTGCTCCATGGTATGCTGATTATGCTAATTACATTGTTCCTAAATATATACCACCTAGTTTCACATACCAGCAAAAGAAAAAGTTTTTCTATGATTTAAGACATTACTTCTGGGATGATCCACACCTTTATAAAAAAGGAGTAGATGATGTTATTAGACGTTGTGTACCTGAGCATGAACAGGAACAGATCCTATGCAAGTGTCACTCTGAAGCTTATGGAGGACACCACGCTGGAGATAGAACTGCACATAAGGTATTGCAATCCGGTTTTTATTGGCCTACTCTCTTCAAAGATGCTCGTAAGTTTGTCTTGTCTTGCGATGAATGTCAAAGAATTGGTAATATTAATAGACGTCAAGAAATGCCTATGAACTATTCACTTGTTATTGAACCATTTGATGTTTCGGGCTTTGATTATATGGGACCGTTTCCTTCCTCTAATGGGTATACACACATTTTAGTTGCTATTGATTATGTTACTAAGTGGGTAGAAGCTATTCCAACTAGTAGTGCTGATCATATGTGACGCCTGTTGGGGAACGTAGTAGAAATTCAAATTTTCTATGCATCACCAAGATCAATCTATGGAGATACTAGCAACGAGAGAGAGGGGAGTGCATCTTCATACCCTTAAAGATTGCGATGCGGAAGCGTTACAAGAATGCGGTCGGTGGAGTCGTTCACGATGCGATTCAGATCGCGGCTGAATCCGATCTAAGCACCGAACAACGGTGCCTCCGCGTTCAACACACGTACAGCCCGGGGACGTCTCCACCTTCTTGATCCAGCAAGGGGAGAGGAGAAGTTGAGGGAAAACTCCGACAGCACGACGGCATGGTGGTGATGGAGCTCGTGGTTCTCCGGCAGGGCTTCGCCAAGCACTACGGAGGAGGAGGAGGTGTTGGAGGAGGGAGAGGGCTGCGCCAGGGGAAGGGTGTGGCTGCCCTCTCTCTCCCTCACTATATATAGGGGAAGGGAGGAGGGGGAGGCGCCCTAGGGTTCCCCAAGGAAGGGGCGGCGGCCACAGGGGAAACCCTAGATGGGTTTGGGCACCCCCACCCCCTAGGAAACTTGCCCCCCAAGCCGAGAGGGGCGGCTGCCCTAGGGGTGGCGCCCCCATCTCTCCTGGTTATGTGAGATGGGGTGGGAGGGGCGCTCAGCCCCTTAGTGGGCTGATGTGCCCTCTCCCCTTGGCCCATAAGGCCCCCCAATGCTTGTCGGGGCCTCCGAAACCCCTTTCGGACACGCTGGTCATCACCTGGTACCCCCGGAACAATTCCGGACTCCAATACCCTTCGTCCAATATACCGATCTTCACCTCCGGACCATTCCGGAGCTCCTCGTCATGTCCGAGATCTCATCTGGGACTCCGAACAACCTTCGATAACCACATACTATTTCCCATAACAACTCTATCGTCACCGAACCTTAAGTGTGTAGACCCTACAGGTTCGGGAACCATGCAGACATGACCGAGATGTTCTCCGGTCAATAACCAACAGCGGGATCTAGATACCCATGTTGGCTCCCACATGTTCCATGATGATCTCATCGGATGAACCATGATGTCAAGGATTCAAGCAATCCCGCATGCAATTCCCTTTGTCAATCGGTATGTTACTTGCCCGAGATTCGATCGTCGGTATCCCAATACCTCGTTCAATCTCGTTACCGGCAATTCACTTTACTCGTTCCATAATGCATGATCCCGTGACTAACTACTTAGTCACATTGAGCTCATTATGATGATGCATTACCGAGTGGGCCCAGAGATACCTCTCCGTCATACGGAGTGACAAATCCCAGTCTCGATTCGTGCCAACCCAACAGACACTTTCGGAGATACCCGTAGTGCACCTTTATAGCCACCCAGTTACGTTGTGACGTTTGGTACACCCAAAGCACTCCTACGGTATCAGGGAGTTACACAATCTCATGGTCTAAGGAAATGATACTTGACATTAGAAAAGCTTTAGCAAACGAACTACACGATCTTGTGCTATGCTTAGGATTAGGTCTCGTCCATCACATCATTCTCCTAATGATGTGATCCCGTTATCAATGACATCCAATGTCCATGGTTAGGAAACCAATGACCATCTGTTGATCAACGACCTAGTCAACTAGAGGCTCACTAGGGACATGTTGTGGTCTATGTATTCACACATGTATTACGGTTTCCAGTTAATACAATTATAGCATGAACAATAGACAATTGTAATGAACAAGGAAATACAATAATAACCATTTTATTATTGCCTCTAGGGCATATTTCCAACAGTCTCCCACTTGCACTAGAGTCAATAATCTAGTTCACATCACTATGTGATTGTAATGAATTCAACACCCATGGGGTTTGATCATATCTCGCTTGTGAGAGAGGTTATTAGTCAACGGGTCTGAATCTTTCAGATCCGTGTGTGCTTTACAAATCTCTATGTCATCTCCTAGATGCAGCTACCACGCTCTATTTGGAGCTATTCCAAATAACTGTTCTACTATACGATTTCGGTTTACTACTCAGAATAATCCGGATTAGTGTCAAAGTTCGCATCGGCGTAACCCTTTACGACAAACTCTTTTACCACCTCCATAATCGAGAAAATTCCTTAGTCCACTAGTTACTAAGGATATGTTTGACCGCTGTCTTATTATCCATTCCTGGATCATTCTTGTACCCCTTGACTAACTCATGGCAAGGCACACTTCAGGTGCGGTACACAGCATAGCATACTGTAGAGCCTATGTCTGAAGCATAGGGGACGACCTTCGTCCATTCTCTCTCTTCTGCCGAGGTCATGTCTTGAGTCTTACTCAATACTCACACCTTATAACACAGCCAAGAACTCCTTCGCCGATCTATTTTGAACTTCTTCAAAATCTTGTCACGGCATGTATTCATTTGAAAGTATTATTGGGCGTTTTTTATCTATCCTTATAGATCTTGATGCTCAATGTTCAAGTAGCTTAATCCAGGTTTTCCATTGAAAAACACTTTTCAAACAACCCTATATGCTTTTCAGAAATTCTACATCATTTCCGATCAACAATATGTCAACAACATATACTCATCAGAAATTCTATAGTGCTCCCACTCACTTCTTTGGAAATACAAGTTTCTCATAAACTTTGTATAAACCCAGAATCTTTGATCATCATCAAAGCATATATTCCAACTCCGAGATGCTTACTCCAGTCCTTAGAAGGATTGCTAGAGCTTTGCATACTTGTTAGCATCTTTCAGGATTGTCAAAACCTTCTGGTTGTATCACATACAACCTTTCCTCAAGAAAAACATGAGGAAACAATGTTTTGACATCCTATCTGCAAGATTTCATAAATAATGCAGTAACTGCTAATATAATTCCAACAGACTCTTAGCACCGCTACGAGTGAGAAAGTCTCATCGTAGTCAACTCCTTGAACTTGTCGGAGAACATCTTAACGACAAGTCGAGCTTTCTTAATGGTGACACTTACCATCATTGTCCGTCTTCCTTTTAAAATCCATCTGTATCCAACAGCCTTACGACCATCAAGTAGTTCTTCCAAAGTCTACACTTTGTTTTATACATGGATCCTCTCTCGGATTTTATGGCCTCGAGCCATTCGTCGGAATCCGGGCCCACCATCGCTTCTCCATAGCTCGTAGGTTCATTGTTGTCTAGCAACATGACCTCCAAGACAGGATTACGTACCATTCTGAAGTAGTACGCATCCTTGTCGACCTACGAGGTTTGGTAGTGACTTGATCCGAAGTTTCATGATCACTATCATAAGCTTCCACTTCAATTGGTGTAGGTGCCACAGGAACAACTTCCTGTGCCCTGCTACACACTAGTTGAAGTGACGGTTCAATAACCTCATCAAGTCTCCACCATCCTCCCACTCAATTCTTTCGAGAGAAACCTTTCCTCGAGAAAGGACCCGTTTCTAGAAACAATCACTTTTGCTTCCGGATCTGAAATAGGAGGTATACCCAACTGTTTTGGGTGTCCTATGAAGATGTATTTATCCGCTTTGGGTTTGAGCTTATCAGGATGAAACTTTTTCACATAAGCGTCGCAGCCCGAAACTTTCAAGAAACGACAGCTTATGTTTCTCTAAACCATAGTTCATACGGTGTCATCTCAACGGAATTACATGGTGCCCTATTTAAAGTGAATGTGGTTGTCTCTAATTCCTAACCCATGAACGATAATGGTAATTCGATAAGAGACATCAAGGTATGCTCCATATCCAATAGGGTGCATCTATGATGTTCGGACACACCATCACAGTATGGTGTTCCAGGCGGTGTTAGTTGTGAAACAATTTCCACAATGTCTCAATTGTGTACCAAACTTGCAACTCAGATATTCATCTCTATGATCATATCATAGACATTTTATCCTCTTGTCACGAAGATCTTCAACTTCACTCTGAAATAACTCAATAATTCAGACTTGTGTTTCATCAAGTAAATATACTCAACATCCTCTCAAATCATATGTGAAGTAAGAACATAACAATATCCACTGCATGCCTCAGCACTCATTGGACTGCACAAATCAAAATGTGTTACTTCCAACAAGTTGCTTTCTTGTTCCATCTTACTGAAAACGAGGCTTTTCAGTCATCTTGCACATGTGGTATGATTTGCATGTCTCAAGTGATTTAAAATCAAGTGAGTCCAAACGATCCATCTGTATGGAGTTTCTTCATGCATATCTACCAATAGACATGGTTCGCATATCTCAATCTTTTCAAAATGAGTGAGTCCAAAGATCCATCACCATGGAGCTTTTTCATGCGTTTTATACCAATATGACTCAAATGGCAGTGCCACAAGTATGTGGTACTATCATTACTATCTTATATCTTTTGGCATGAACATGTGTATCACTACGATCGAGATTCAGTAAACCATTCATTTTAGGTGCAAGACCATTTAAGGTATTATTCAAATAAACAGAGTAACCATTATTCTCCTTAAATGAATAGTCGTATTGCGATAAACATAATCCAATCATGTCTATGCTCAACGCAAACACCAAATAACAATTATCTAGGTTTAACACCAATCCCGATGGTAGAGGGAGCGTGCGATGTTTGATCACATCAACCTTGGAAATACTTCCAACACATATCGCCACCTCGCCTTTAGCTAGTCTCGTTTATTCCATAGCCTTTTATTTCGAGTTGCTAACACTTAGCAACCGAACTGGTATCTATTACCCTGGTGCTACTAGGAGTAGAGTACACATTAATATAATGTATATCCAATATACTTGTGTCGACCTTGCCTGCCTTCTTATCTACCAAGTATCTAGGGTAATTCTGCTCTAGTGACCGTTCCCTTATTATAGAAGCACTCAGTCTCGGGTTTGGGTTCAACCTTGGGTTTCTTCACTAGAGCAGCAACTGATTTGCCGTTTCATGAAGTATCCCTTCTTTTCCTTGCCCTTCTTGAAACTAGTGGTTTTACTAACCATCAACAATTGATGCTCCTACTTGATTTCTACTTTCGCGGTGTCAAACATCGCGAATTGCTCAAGGATCATCATGTCTATCCCTGATATGTTATAGTTCATCACGAAGCTCTAGTAGCTTGGTGGCAGTGACTTTGGAGAAACATCACTATCTCATCTAGAAGATTAACTCCCACTCGATTCAAGTGATTGTTGTACCCAGACAATCTGAGTACAAGCTCAACGATTGAGTTTTTCTCCCTTAGTTTGTAGGCTAAGAAACTCGTCAGAGGTCTCATACCTCTTGACGTGGGCACGAGCCTGAAATCCCAATTTCAGCCCTTGGAACATCTCATATGTTCCGCGACGTTTCAAAACGTCTTCGGTGCCTCAATTCTAAACCGTTTAACATTACTGAACTATCACGTAGTCATCAAAACGTGTATGTCAGATGTTCGCAACATCCATAGACAACGTTCAAGGTTCTACACACCGAGCGGTGCATTAAGGACACAAGCCTTCTGCGCAGCAATGAGGACAATCCTCAGTTTACGGACCCGGTCCGCATATTTGCTACTATCAACTTTCAACTATATTTTCTCTAGGAACATATCTAAACAGTAGAACTAAAACACGAGCTTATGACATAATTTGTAAAGACCTTTTTGACTATGTTCATGATAATGAAGTTCATCTAATCACATTATTTGATGAACTCCCACTCAGATAGACATCCCTCTAGTCATCTAAGTGATACATGATCCGAGTCAACTAGGCCGTGTCCGATCATCACGTGAGACGGACTAGTCATCATCGGTGAACATCTTCATGTTGATCGTATCTACTATACGACTCATGTTCGACCTTTCAGTCTCTTGTGTTCCGAGGCCATGTCTGTACATGCTAGGCTCGTCAAGTCAACCTAAGTGTTTTGCATGTGTAAATCTGGCTTACACCCGTTGTATGTGAACGTTAGAATCTATCACACCCGATCATCACGTGGTGCTTCGAAACAACGAACTTTCGCAACGGTGCACAGTTAGGGGGAACACTTTCTTGAAATTATTATGAGGGATCATCTTATTTACTACCGTCGTTATAAGCAAATAAGATGCATAAACATGATAAACATCACATGCAATCAAATAGTGACATGATATGGCCAATATCATTTTGCTCCTTTTGATCTCCATCTTCGAGGCTCCATGATCATCATCGTCACCGGCATGACACCATGATCTCCATCATCATGATCTCCATCATCGTGTCTCCATGAAGTTGTCTCGCCAACTAATTACTTCTACTACTATAGCTAACGGTTTAGCAATGAAGTAAAGTAATTACATGGCGTTATTCAGTGACACGCAGGTCATACAATAATTAAAGACAACTCCTATGGCTCCTGCCAGTTGTCATACTCATCGACATGCAAGTCGTGATTCCTATTACAAGAATATGATCAATCTCATACATCACATATATTTAATTCATCACATCCTTCTTGGCCGTATCACATCACACGGCATATGCTGCAAAAACAAGTTAGACGTCCTCTAATTGTTGTTGCAAGTTTTTACGTGGCTGCTATAGGTTTCTAGCAAGAACGTTTCTTACCTACGCCAAAACCACAACGTGATATGCCAATTGCTATTTACCCTTCATAAGGACCCTTTTCATCGAATCCGATCCGACTAAAGTGGGAGAGACTGGCACGCACAAGCCACCTTATGCAACAAGTGCATGTCAGTCGGTGGAACCTGTCTCACGTAAGTGTACGTGTAAGGTCTGTCCGGGCCGCTTCATCCCACAATACCATCGAAACAAGATAGGACTAGTAACGGTAAGCATATTGAACAAAACCAACGCCCACAACTACTTGTGTTCTACTCGTGCATAGAATCTACGCAATAGACCTAGCTCGGATACCACTGTTGGGGAACGTAGCAGAAATTCAAAATTTTCTACGCATCACCAAGATCAATCTATGGAGATACTAGCAACGAGAGAGAGGGGAGTGCATCTTCATACCCTTAAAGATGGCGATGCGGAAGCGTTACAAGAACGCGGTCGGTGGAGTCGTTCACGAAGCGATTCAGATCGCGGCCGAATCCGATCTAAGCACCGAACAACGGTGCCTCCGCGTTTAACACACGTACAGCCCGGGGACGTCTCCTCCTTCTTGATCCAGCAAGGGGAGAGGAGAAGTTGAGGTAAAACTCCGACAGCACGACGGCATGGTGGTGATGGAGCTTGTGGTTCTCCAGCAGGGCTTCGCCAAGCACTACGGAGGAGGAGGTGTTGGAGGAGGGAGAGGGTTGCGCTAGGGGAAGGGTGTGGCTGCCCTCTCTCTCCCTCACTATATATAGGGGGAAGGGAGGAGGGGGAGGCACCCTAGGGTTCCCTAGGGAAGGGGCGGCGGCCACAGGGGAAACCCTAGATGGGTTTGGGCACCCCCACCCCCTAGGAAACTTGCCCCCCAAGCCGGGAGGGGTGGCTGCCCTAGGGGTGGCGCCCCCATCTCTCCTGGTTACGTGAGATGGGGTGGGAGGGGCGCTCAACCCCTTAGTGGGCTGATGTGCCCTCTCCCCTTGGCCCGTAAGGCCCCCAACGCTTGTCGGGGCCTCCGAAACCCCTTTCGGACACGCTGGTCATCACCTGGTACCCCTGGAACAATTCCGGACTCCAATACCCTTCGTCCAATATACCGATCTTCACCTTTGGACCATTCCGGAGCTCCTCGTCATGTCCGGGATCTCATCCGGGACTCCAAACAACCTTCGGTAACCACATACTATTTCCCATAACAACTCTAGCGTCACCGAACCTTAAGTGTGTAGACCCTACGGGTTCGGGAACCATGCAGACATGACCGAGATGTTCTCCGGTCAATAACCAACAGCGGGATCTGGATACCCATGTTGGCTCCCACATGTTCCACGATGATCTCATCGGATGAACCACGATTTCAAGGATTCAAGCAATCCCGCATGCAATTCCCTTTGTCAATCGGTATGTTACTTGCCCGAGATTCGATCGTCGGTATCCCAATACCTCATTCAATCTCGTTACCGGCAATTCACTTTACCCGTTCCATAATGCATGATCCTGTGACTAACTACTTAGTCACATTGAGCTCATTATGATGATGCATTACCGAGTGGGCCCAGAGATACCTCTCCGTCATACGGAGTGACAAATCCCAGTCTCGATTCGTGCCAACCCAATAGACACTTTCGGAGATACCCGTAGTGCACCTTTATAGCCACCCAGTTACGTTGTGACGTTTGGTACACCCAAAACACTCCTACGGTATCAGGGAGTTACACAATCTCATGGTCTAAGGAAATGATACTTGACATTAGAAAAGCTTTAGCAAACGAACTACACGATCTTGTGCTATGCTTAGGATTGGGTCTCATCCATCACATCATTCTCCTAATGATGTGATCCCGTTATCAATGACATCCAATGTCCATGGTCAGGAAACCATGACCATTTGTTGATCAACGAGCTAGTCAACTAGAGGCTCACTAGGGACATGTTGTGGTCTATGTATTCACACATGCATTACGGTTTCCAGTTAATACAATTATAGCATGAACAATAGACAATTGTCATGAACAAGGAAATACAATAATAACCATTTTATTATTGCCTCCAGGGCATATTTCCAACAACGCCCCCGATTCAATCGTACACTAATCATACACGCAAATGTGTACGATCAAGATCAGGGACTCACAGGAAGATATCACAACACAACTCTAAAAATAAAATAAGTCATACAAGCATCATAATACAAGCTAGGGGCCTCGAGGGCTCAAATACAAGTGCTCGATCATAGACGAGTCAGCGGAAGCAACAATATCTAAGTACAGACATAAGTTAAACAAGTTTGCCTTAAGAAGGCTAGCACAAACTGGGATACAGATCGAAAGAGGCGCAGGTCTCCTGCCTGGGATCCTCCTAACTACTCCTAGTCGTCGTCAGCGGGCTGCATGCAGTAGTAGGCACCTCCGGTGTAGTAGGAGTTGTCATCAACGATGGCGTCTGGATCCTGGGCTCCAGCATCTCGTTGCGACAACCAGAAAGAAAGGAAAGGGGGAAAAGGGGGGAGAAAAGCAACCGTGAGTACTCATCCAAAGTAGTCGCAAGCAAGGAGATACACTACATATGCATGGGTATATGTGTAAAGGGCCATATCAGTGGACTGAACCGCAGAATGCCAGAATAAGAGGGGAATAACTAATCCTGTCGAAGACTACGCTTCTGGCAGCCTCCGTCTTGTATCATGTAGAAGAGAGTAGATTGAAGTCCTCCACGTAGCATCGCATAGCATAATCCTACCCGGCAATCCCCTCCTCGTCGCCCTGTTAGAGAGCGGTCACCGGGTTGTATCTGGCACTTGGAAGGGTGTGTTTTATTAAGTATCCGGTTCTAGTTGTCATAAGGTCAAGGTACAACTCCAAGTCGTCCTGTTACCGAAGATCACGGCTATTCGAATAGATAAACTTCCCTGCAGGGGTGCACCACATAACCCAACACGCTCGATCCCATTTGGCCGGACACACTTTCCTGGGTCATGCCCGGCCTCCGAAGATCAACACGTTGCAGCCCCACCTAGGCCAACAGAGAGGTCAGCACGCCGGTCTAAACCTAAGCGCACAGGGGTCTGGGCCCATCGCCCTTAGCACACCTGCATGTTGCGTGGGCAGCCGGAAGCAGAACTAGCCCCCTTAATACAAGAGCAGGCTTACGTTCCAATCCGGCGTGCGCCGCTCAGTCGCTGACATCACGAAGGCTTCGGCTGATACCACGACATCGAGTGCCCATAACTGTTCCCGCGTAGTTGGTTAGTGCGTATAGGCCAGTGGCCAGACTTAGATCAAATACCAAGATCTCGTTAAGCGTGTTAAGTATCCGCGAATGCCGACCAGGGCCAGACCCACCTCTCTCCTAGGTGGTCTCAACCTGCCCTGTCGCTCCGCCATAAAGTAACAGTCGGGGGCCGTCGGGAACCCAGGACCACCTCTACCGGGATGGAGCCACCTGTCCCTTCAGCCCCCTCATCAGAATCACTTGCGGGTACTCAACGAGCTGACCCGACTTTAGTCACCACATGTATCATGTATATAAAGTATATAGTATATACCCGTGATCACCTCCCGAAGTGATCACGGCCCAGTAATATAGCATGGTAGACGGACAAGAGTGTAGGGCCACTGATGGAACACTAGCATCCTATATTAAGCATTAGGATAGCAGGTAAAGGTATCAACAATTGTAGCAACAATGACATGCTATGCAGCAGAATAGGATTAACCAAAAGTAGTAACATGCTACACTACTCTAATGCACGCAGTAGAGAGAGAATAGACGATATCTGGTGATCAAAGGGGGGGCTTGCCTGGTTGCTCCGGCAAGGAGGGGTCGTCAACTCCGTAGTCGTACTGGGGGTCGTCGGCAGTCTGGGGGTCTACCGGAAAGAAGTAACGGAGGGGGAACACAATAAATAACAGAGCAATCAAAGCATCACAAAACATAACGAGGTAATACACGGTGCCAGGGGTGATCAATCGCGGGGATAGGTGATACCGGTGAGGGGGGGGAAACATCCGGGAAAGTATTCCCAGTGTTTCGCGTTTTCAGACAGATGAACCGGAGGTGAAATGTTGCATGTTCGCTATGCTATGGATGTGTGGCGGACAAATGGACTGCGTATTCAGATTCGTCTCGTCGATTTGAGCAACTTTCATGTACAAAGTTTTCCCATCCGAGTTACGGATTATTTAATATTAATTTTCAAAGTTTTAATTCATTTTTAGAATTAACAGAATTAATTTAATTAGGAAATGCCATTATGACATCAGCATGACATCAGGGTGATGTCAGCAGTCAACAGTCAGTTGACTTGGTCAAACTGACGCGTGGGTCCCGATTGTCATTGTCTAAGACTAACTAATTAGGTTTAGTTAGTCTAACTAAAATGATTAGGATTATTAACTACAATTAATTAGGTTAACTAATTTAATTAATTAACTAATTAATTAAATTATTAATTAATTCTTTATTATTATTATTTTTTATCTTCTTTTTTTCTAAAAGGTTCCAGGGGTGGGGCCTAGTGGCCAGTGGGTCAAAATGCTAACAGATTATATTAGAGTTAAGCCTAATCGCTATAGTTGCATGGCCCACCGTTAGTGGCCATCAAGATTAATTTAATTAGCCTGCTAATTATGCCCATGATTAATTAGGTGCGGGTCCCGATTGTCATTTTCACATGGGTGGTGGATTAGAGTCTAGATTAGCGGCTAATCCCGCTGGGTCCACTTGTCGGTGGCCCACGTGACAATTCGAATGGCCGCCACGCCGGTGAGGCAGAACACGGCGGCGCCACGCGGGACCTCACCGGAATCGCCCCTCCGGCCATGAACGGGCACGAGATTGGGCGCGTCCGACAGCGATAGAGATGGCGCGTTGGACGGTGGTCGTGACAGTCGCGTGAGAGGGCGGGAACGCTGTCGACGCTGACGGCAGGCGGCGGCCGGAGCTCAACCTCGCGGCAAACGACGTTAGGGATGGCCAAAACGAGCAGGGGGAGGGGGAAAACGGACGACGGCTCATAGTGGAGCTGTAGGGATGGCAGCGGGCTCGTGGTGGTGCTTGAGGCAGCGAGGCCAGGGCCGAAATGGCGACGACGACGCGAATCCCGACGAGGTAGGGGAGGCGGCAGTAGCTTGGTGCTCCTCGGGCAGCGAGGCGGCACAAGAGGACGGACTTGGCGCCGGGGACGACGTGGATGCAGCCGGATCCGTCCGGGAACGGGAAGGGGCGGCGGAGGCCGGTCGGACTTGCTCGTTGGTGCGGCGGAGGTCGGGGCCGAAGGACGCGGAGGCGTGAGATCCAGCCAGGTCCTGGGTGAGGACGACGACGCAAGGACGGAGAGAGGAGTTGCGAGCGGAGGTGGCAGTCCTCGGGCGCGGGCACGCTCCAGATCTGGTGAGGGAGCGAAAGAAGGGGATCGGGGCGAGTGGGGAGAGCGACGGGGACCGAGCGCCCTCTCCTGTGACGGCGCTGGAGGGAGAGGGTGGAGATCGTGGTGGGGGTGGGGTTGGTTCTAGGGTTTGGTTGGGGGGAGTGGTCTAATAGGCCAGGGGCAAAGTGGCCGGCTGGGCCGGCCGGCTGGCTAGCTGGGCCGGTTGGCCCAGCGTGGGGAGGGGGTTGTTTCTTTTCCTTTTTCTTTTACTTTTCTGCTTATTCAGTTCACCACTGTTTGACATTTTACTTTATTACCAAATGAGTTTTCTTCAACATGAAACTTGTCACATAGATAGTGGTCATTATTTTTGAGAGGCCCACAAAGTTTCAAGTGGTTTGGGAAAGGTAAGACTACTTGTTGAAATTTTAAACGACCAAATTAAATGTTGCTGATCCACCAAAATATTGCTAGGGCCAAAATAAAATTCCAATTTGTTTTTATTTCTTCATGAGAATTACTCAAGGGTGATTTTCAATATCTCGAACATTTTTGTCTCAATATTTGAAAACTTTTTTATGTTTGCCTCTATTTTGAATTTTGAATTTGAATCGGTTTTCGAACTAACGTGAACTTAACAACAGTAATCGAGGTGATGTGGCATCATTAGTAGAGGTTACTATAGCTTAATTACCCGGGCGTCACAATTCTCCTCCACTACAAGAAATCTCGTCCCGAGATTTAAGAGGTAGTGAAAGGGGGAAAGGTTTTGGTTACGGATCTAGCGGGTCTTCTTGATATTGGCTGCTCTTCTCGAAGAGATCGATCCATTACATTGATGTCTTCATTCCACTGCTTTAGGTCATCATTATGAAGTCGTCATCCTTTCTTTGGGGGTTCCATTGTACTTACGAATAGGTAATGGGGCAGATCGGCAACGACAGAATGCTATAAGGGTAATAATCTGGGATTAACCCATGAATGAGCCTATGAGTACCTCTCGAGTTGAACAAATAAAACACCTCGAGAGTAAAGTTCGAATGTACAATGAGAAGTTTCAAGTAGCCAGGCAATCGTTCAATGCCTAGTCAGAAGGTGAAATAGCTTCAGGGCAACGTGAATAAATATTGCGTCTGATACCAGAATAGATCACTAGGAATGTGGCTCGTGAATTGCATACGAAGCCAAGTGCGAGGAGTAACTTTGGAAACAAGGTGTACAGGAGAGTCAGGTTTCGATCATGTGGAACTGTGGGTTATGGGCCCACCATGTGGATTAACAGTAGGAAGGGCGGTGACGTCTTGCACGACCATGCAAGCATGGCAAGTCATAGGATAGTCTGTCGATTATGTCGGCAACAACATCGGTACCAAGGGCGAGGGACGAAGAGAACCATTTTCTTGCTCGTTGAATGAGGCGGACCTGTAGGCAAAGTTCTCGTCCATCGGTGGTTACCGAAATGTCATCAACAATAGTAACAGGGTCTTACTGACTAGGTTGTACACTGAGGTGTTTACGTAAGAAGGAGAATATTACTGCTTAGATCATATAGATCACAAGAAAGGTTAAACCAAACAATGGAAAGGAAAATATGATTATCAGATTAAACAGAACAATGGAAAGGAAAATGTGTTTAAACACATATTTCAAGGGTATATCCTTCCCAAGGACAAGCAAAACATGGCATACAGGGTAGGAGAGCAAGTACCCAACCATTCAGATAAGAGGCAAGGATTAATCAAGATGTTACCCATACAACGGTGTTTGGATAGCTGACCAAGAAACATTTAGCATCGCGCCTCCAATGTTCTTGTTGAAGAGCGGATTATCATAGTCATGCTTCGAGGTAGCAATGATATGGTGTTTCAATCAAGGGCCAGACTCTGGATACACAAATGATCCATCAGGAGCAACTTATAAAATAGGTCTTACAATTTCCTCCAGGAAGAATGGTTATCCTTACAAAAGAAATTATAATGATAGGTCCTCCAGCCATGGGGGGGGGGTGCTAGGCATGAAATCATGTTACCAGGTCATCAAAGGACCAACATCATAACTCTTGGAAAGTTGTCCCAACCATCATATCTGACCGAGATTCAGATCTGATTGGTTTCAGGATACCTCAGACTCAGGGAATGAACTATGGGAGTGGGTTCCTGAAACAATAGTTCATCATTAAACCAAGGAGGGGATGAGAAGGTAGCTGATGGGCTCAGCGACAATTCATCGAGAATTCCAAACGGATGGCTTTCCACAATAATGTGAACAAGAAGATGACACTTGTCAATTCAAATGATATAATGTTGTATGCTCTAGGAAATCATACACCATCAATCATTAGTTGAAAGGTGTGCCCGAAGTATGACCTTAGGCAGCAAGATCAATGTTAGAGTGACGATTCAATAACCAACAGTCTAAGAACGAACTGTCGATCGTTAACTTCAAAGCAATAGGGTTGCTAGAAGTACAGAACTCAAACAACATTGTTAGCATATTGGTATCCTGGTTAAAAACAACACGGGGACCAAGGAAGAATGGTGATGGTGCGAAGTATCATCATACCAAGAATTTCTAAGAGGTGGAGCAATCCCCACAACATTCTCGACAGAAAAGACAGTAATACTTCAAGGCAGAACACAACACTAGTTGGAGAGCAAGTTTTATTCATAATGTGGACAAGTTCGCGATGAAAGGAAGTCAAGGGCGTTGTTGATGATAATAAAATCATCAAGGGCAAGGAGGGTATTTCTCATCATGAACACAGTTGACATCTCGGAAGAAGTCAAAGTGTTGAAGGTGATCCGACACATTTGCCGGGAGGTTTCAAGAGGATGCAATCAAACAACAACGGCAACAAGCAAGGAAATGATGAAGTGGCAAGTTATAGGATCAATATATAAGATGCAAGCTCGGGACCAAAGTTGGCTTTCAAGACAAGCAACATGGTGTTGAAAGCTCGACGTAAGTCGTGCTCACACACTAAAGAATTCATGCCCCAGAGAAGGACGCGGTAGCATAGTCAAAAGTAGAAAGACCAGGATGCAGCCGATAGTCTAGGAATGACCAGATTGGGTTCAGAATTTCCTAGTAAAAATACTAGGGGTATTTGATTTGTAGTGCGGAATAATTTCACTAGTCGGTGCCCTCGGTTGACAACAACCCAGAACCCGTAGAGTGATTACGACAGGGAAAGACATTACTTCAACAAAGTTAGTAAGATGTGGTGCAATGGCAAGGCATCTCCGAGATACCAGGGGGTAATACTCGAAGGTAGAACATGATAGAAGTAGAACCGGGTCATTGACCTATGACAGTAGATACTTCAACCTTGCCAAAAATAGACGAGGCACTGGAATGAATTCCCATCAGATATATCAGATCAGGACAGCATGGTCGGAACCATAACTGTAAGGAATCAATTTCAAAAATACCGAAAGAATCATATAGCTGGATAATCATTTTGCAAGAAGCTTCCGAGATGGTCTACATCATTTTCATGGGCATGAACACAAAGTTCAAGGTCGACTCCCACTTCTTTAATGCATAACATTTCATTCACCTGTCGCTTTGATAAAACTGTAGTGTTGGAATTTATCTGGTAGAACACCGGAAGAGTATGACTTGTGAAAACCTTCGGGTTCTCACGGATTAGGGGAAGACATAGGTTCAACCCATCAGACATCTTTGTAACATATACCACAAGTTTCAAAAGTAAATACACAAGCTCGAAAACAGAGCATGGTTGGCCAAGCAGAGGATACAATTTACCAAAGGCATTATGTATCAGGGGAAGGACTCGCAAGGTGATTGAATATGAAGGACACTATCGGATAACAATCCAACAATGGATCGGGCGATCCGCAACGGAGCTGATGTGAGTATTGGTACTCACTCAGAGGAATAAAGAATGCAGAGGCATCAGATTCAAGAATCACCGGATTAGTATGATGCTTAAGTAGAAGAAATTATGGTTTCCTAAACGAAGGATGAGAAGCAAACGCTCTGATCAAGGATGGATAAGTTGAAAACACTTAGTTGGGCAATCAATAAAGGTTTGAATTGCCGAGAACCAACTCATGTCCGGAATGACGCCTGAGCCGGAAAGATAATGTTTAAAAAGGGTAACCTGATGACTGCGTGCGTATGCACACATTGGATCAATAGTCTCAAAATGACTAAGACAAGGGATGTTAACGAGAACTACTAGTCATATGGAATTAACCATAATGCAAGCAGGCAAGGGTTTCAAGAGTAACAGGCTGCAGAGGATTTTCAAAAGATCAAAAAGTATTCCGAAGAATTATGTGAGACACATGAACAATTGAGAAGAACGGATCCTCGATAAATGTGAGGAAAAACCCGTAAGGGTTTTCATGCGAAATAAAACTGCAATACAATAAACTCAAAGGATTCTCGGGACAACGACGAATATTTCAAGGCATCTTGTAACAACAAGAGCAACGAGGAATGATCAAGAGAATGACAAGTGCATACATATACCATAGGGATATATCGGTGATAGTGGATTGCAAAGGCGATGAACACAAGGGTCTCGGGAAATTATCGAGGGATATCCTCAGAATCTTCTGACGAAGCAGGTGACTTTCCGGAATGAGGGCTCTCCGGGAGAAATAGTTACGAGAACCTAGAGTTAGAGTTAGCAAAATCATTTACCCCGAATAGAAGAGAGATCAGAGTCCCATAGTATAGACGAGGAGTAAAAGATCCTAGTACCACCCAATGGCGACGTGGGACCGTAAGGCACACAACCATGTTAGTAAAAGTTTTGTAATGTCTAGACTCGATTTCGGCCAAGGAGTGTGGAAGGGGGATTCCTACAGGCAGTTGGCTCTGATACCAACTTGTGACGCCCCCGATTCAATCGTACACTAATCATACACGCAAATGTGTACGATCAAGATCAGGGACTCACGGGAAGATATCACAACACAACTCTAAAAATAAAATAAGTCATACAAGACACATAATACAAGCAAGGGGCCTCGAGGGCTCGAATACAAGTGCTCGATCATAGACGAGTCAGCGGAAGCAACAATATCTGAGTACAGACATAAGTTAAACAAGTTTGCCTTAAGAAGGCTAGCACAAACTGGGATACATATCGAAAGAGGCGCAGGTCTCCTACCTGGGATCCTCCTAACTACTCCTGGTCGTCGACAACGGGCTGCATGTAGTAGTAGGCACCTCCGGTGTAGTAGGAGTCGTCGTCAACGGTGGCGTCTGGATCCTGGGCTCCAGCATCTGGTTGCGACAACCAGAAAGAAAGGAAAGGGGGAAAAAGGGGGAGAAAAGCAACCGTGAGTACTCTTCCAAAGTACTCGCAAGCAAGGAGCTACACTACATATGCATGGGTATATGTGTAAAGGGCCATATCAGTGGACTGAACTGCAGAATGCCAGAATAAGAGGGGGATAGCTAATCTTGTCGAAGACTATGCTTCTGGCAGCCTCCGTCTTGTAGCATGTAGATGAGAGTAGACTGAAGTCCTCCAAGTAGCATCGCATAGCATAATCCTACCCGGCAATCCCCTCCTCGTCGCCCTATTAGAGAGCGATCACCGGGTTGTATCTGGTACTTGGAAGGGTGTGTTTTATTAAGTATCCGGTTCTAGTTGTCATAAGGTCAAGGTACAACTCCAAGTCGTCCTGTTACCGAAGATCACGGCTATTCGAATAGATAAACTTCCCTACAAGGGTGCACCACATAACCCAACACGCTCGATCCCATTTGGCCGGACACACTTTCCTGGGTCATGCCCGGCCTCGGAAGATCAACACGTCGCAGCCCCACCTAGGCCAACAGAGAGGTCAGCACGCCGGTCTAAACCTAAGCGCACAGGGGTCTGGGCCCATCGCCCTTAGCACACTTGCACGTTGCGTGGGCGGCCGGAAGCAGAACTAGCCCCCTTAATACAAGAGCAGGCTTACGTTCCAATCCGGCGCGCGCCGCTTAGTCGCCGACGTCATGAAGGCTTTGGCTGATACCACGATGTCGAGTGCCCATAACTGTTCCCGCGTAGTTGGTTAGTGCGTGTAGGCCAGTGGCCAAACTCAGATCAAATATACCAAGATCTCGTTAAGCGTGTTAAGTATCCGCGAATGCCGGCCAGGGCCAGACCCACCTCTCTCCTAGGTGGTCTCAACCTGCCCTGTCGCACCGCCACAAAGTAACAGTCGGGGGCCGTCGAGAACCCAGGCCCACCTCTACCGGGATGGAGCCACTTGTCCCTTCAGCCCCCTCATCAGAATCACTTGCGGGTACTCAACGAGCTGACCCGACTTTAGTCACCACATGTATCATGTATATAAAGTATATAGTATATACCCGTGATCACCTCCCTAAGTGATCACGGCCCAGTAGTATAGCATGGCAGATGGACAAGAGTGTAGGGCCACTGATGGAACACTAGCATCCTATACTAAGCATTAGGATAGCAGGTAAAGGTATCAACAATTGTAGCAATAATGACAGGCTATGCAGCAGAATAGTATTAACCGAAAGTAGTAACATGCTACACTACTCTAATGCAAGCAGTAGAGAGAGAATAGGCGATATCTGGTGATCAAAGGGGGGGCTTGCCTGGTTGCTCCGGCAAGAAGGAGGGGTCGTCAACTCCGTAGTCGTACTGGGGGTCGTCGGCAGTCTCGGGGTCTACCCGAAAGAAGTAATGGAGGGGGAACACAATAAATAACAGAGCAATCAAAGTATCACAAAACATAACGAGGTAATACGCGGTGCCAGGGGTGATCAATCGCAGGGATAGGTGATACCGGCGAAGGGGGGAAACATCCGGGAAAGTATTCCCGGTGTTTCGTGTTTTTGGACAGATGAACCGGAGGTGAAATGTTGCATGTTCACTATGCTAGGGATGTGTGGCGGATAAATGGACTGCGTATTCAGATTCGTCTCGTCGATTTGAGCAACTCTCATGTACAAAGTTTTCCCATCCGAGTTACAGATTATTTAATATTAATTTTCAAAGTTTTAATTCATTTTTAGAATTAACAGAATTAATTTAATTAGGAAATGCCATTATGACGTCAGCATGACATCAGGGTGATGTCAACAGTCAGTTGACTTGGTCAAACTGACGCGTGGGTCCCGGTTATCATTGTCTAAGACTAACTAATCAGGTTTAGTTAGTCTAACTAAAATGATTAGGATTATTAACTACAATTAATTAGGTTAACTAATTTAATTAATTAACTAATTAATTAAATTATTAATTAATTCTTTATTATTATTATTATTTATCTTCTTTTTTTCTAAAAGGTTCCAGGGGTGGGGCCTAGTGGCCAGTGGGTCAAAATGCTAACAGATTATATTAGAGTTAAGCCTAATCGCTACAGTTGCATGGCCCATCGTCAGTGGCCATCAGGATTAATTTAATTAGCCTGCTAATTATTCCCATGATTAATTAGTGTGGGTCCCATTTGTCATTTTCACATGGGTGGTGGATTAGAGTCTAGCTTAGCGGCTAATCCCGCTGGGTCCACTTGTCGGTGGCCCACGTGACAGTTCGAATGGCCGCCACGCCGGTGAGGCAGAACACGGCGGCGCTACGCGGAACCTCAGTAGAATTGCCCCTCCGGCCATGAACAGGCACGAGGTTGGGCGCGTCCGATAGAGCGAGAGATGGCGCGTTGGACGGTGGTCATGACAGTCGCGTGAGAGGCCGGGAACGCTGTCGGCGCTGATGGCAGGCGGCGGCCGGAGCTCAACCTCGCGGCAAACGACGCTAGGGACGGCCAAAACGAGTAGGGGGAGGGGGAAAATGGACGGCGGCTCACAGTGGAGTTGTAGGGATGGCAGAGGGCTTGTGGTGGTGCTTGAGGCAGCGAGGCCAGGGCCGAAATGGCGACGACGACGCGAATCCCGACGAGGTAGGGGAGGCGGCAGCAGCTTGGTGCTCCTCGGGCAACGAGGCGGCACAAGAGGACGGACTTGGTGCCGGGGACGACGTGGATGCAGCCGGATCCGTCCGGGAACGGGAAGGGGCGGCGGAGGCCGATCGGACTTGCTCGTTGGTGCGGCGGAGGTTGGGGCCGAAGGACGTGGAGGCGTGAGATCCAGCCAGGTCCTGGGTGAGGACGACGACGCAAGGACGGAGAGAGGAGTTGCGAGTGGAGGTGGCAGTCCTCGGGCGCGGGCGCGCTCCAGATCTGGTGAGGGAGCGAAAGAAGGGGACCAGGGCGAGTGGGGAGAGCGACGGGGACCGAGCGCCCTCTCCTGTGACGGTGCTGGAGGGAGAGGGTGGAGATCGTGGTGGGAGTGGGGTTGGTTCTAGGGTTTGGTTGGGGGGGAGTGGCCTAATAGCACTACAAAAAAATACACTTCCGTGATGATACGTGTTTGTCACAGTAGGTCGCGTTTTTTGTCATGCATCTACATCCATGACAAATTTATGACAGAATCAAGATAGTCATACCTGTGCTGTCGTTGAAGTGTTCCATGACATTACCAAAATTATCATCACGGAAGTGTCCACTTCCATGACGATAAATCGCGCGTAACAGAAGTGCTTTCGTCAAGGGTGACCGACACGTGGCATCCACCGTAATGGAACGCCGTTAAGCTATCAGGTCGGGTTTGGATCCGATAACCCGTTAACAGCCCCGACCAATGGGGATTTTCCACGTGTAAAATCATCATTGGCTGGAGGAAACACGTGTCGGCTCATTGTCGGGACAAATGTCATTCACTCATTGGACAGAAGGCGCCTATGATACGTTGACACGTGGCACGGCCCAACAGAGGCCCATTTCTGTGAAAAGGCCGGCCCTTTTGACTTGGTCAAAAGGTGGCGGGCCAGCCCATGGAAAGCCTGTTAACGGCCTGTTCGCATATAGCCCATTTACAGCCCGCTAACCCAAGGCCCGTTACGCCCTATCCGAATTAGGCCCAGTAGCGTCATCTGGGCCATCCAATATGATTCCAGCCCGTTTTCACTTCTGGCCCATGTATGGCCCATGACGTCTTTCGGCCCATATGAGGCCCTATGTAACTCTTGGCCTATTAACGACCCGTGGTGAAACTGGCCCGTAATGAACAGTGTATCACTTTACACCCATTAACGGCCCGTGGTGAAACTGGCCCGTAATGAACAGTGTATCACTTTATACCCATTAACAACCCATTATTCCGTTGGGCCGTTTCCAGCCCATGTTATCTTTCGGCCTTCTCAGAGCCCATTTATTCTTGGGCTCATTTCCAGCATTCGTTTACTTATGGCCCGTTACTGTCATTTTCCGCTTGTGGGCCAAATTCAGCCCGTGGTTACAGTCGGCCCGTTTGTGGTCTGTTAATACGTTGGGCTATTTTCATAGCGTCATCAAATATGGCCTATTAATGATGGCCCGTTATGGTCGGCCCATGAACGGACGAGTCCAACACTAGCCCGTTTACGGCCAGAATGCTGTCTGTTTGGCCCATGTTTGGCCAATCGATCATACGGCCCGTATAAGGCACATTGATGATACGGCCCGTAGAAGGCCCACTGTTTCTACGACCCGTAGAAGGCCCACTGTTTATACGGCTCGTAGAAGGCCCACTGTTTCTACGGCCCGTAGGAGGCCTAGTGTCACTATAGTAAATATTAGCCCATGGTTATTGTGGCCTAGTTTTAAAAAATAGGTTATTGCAGCCACTAGCAAACCGCAGAAAAAGAACTGCACTGACTACAAGCAAACAAATAAACAAGACAACAAGGAAATAAATAAGCAAGCAACTTACACTAGGCTATCACGGCTATTACACATATTACATCCACTGGGCATCAAAGTTCGCCACCAGTGCAAATATAGGGAACACAACAGCATATAAACGCCGCAGCAAAACAAGTCCAAAACTGAAACCACTTCAGAAGAGCTCAAGAAACAATATCCTGGGTACCCATAATGCTAGCAAGATGCTTAGCAAGCTTATTAACTTTCTCTTGTTTGGCGCTTAAGTCCTCCAGCGCTTGCTGTTGCACCAGAAAGTATGCATCTGAATTCTGCAGGGACTTCCTCAGTCCTTCGGCTTCCTGTCGCATAACATCTGATCGATGTCTTTCAACTTGAAGTAGAGACTCAAGAAGCAGAACTGATTTAGGCAATTAGTTCGAAGAGTTGGTGCCAGCAGTGGTAGATAGTAACTCGAACACTACATCAAGACATGACTTTGGGGTTGTCTCAGTGTCTTCAATATAGTTTTTATCAGCTTTCTTGGAGACCAACAGGGATGTCTCACTATCTTGAACCTTATCTGCATTACTTCCTTTACCATTGCATAACAGGGTACTCTTCTCCAATATTTTATCCGCGTTCTAAAAGAGAAACAAACAAACACTTCTCAGGTTTACAATGTAGTATATGAAACTCATTTTGGTAAACCAGTTCAGTAGTAAGGTGGACAGGATAACAGCATGAAACAAACATATATCTATGTAGTATGATCACTGTATGGTCTATATCATTCTATTTTATGTTGCCAAATCAAGATAGATACAGTTCGAATCATATCTATTTAAGACAAAGCAGAATAGACAGAATATAAGTGTGGGAAACTACACTGCAATAACAACACTTGTAATGTGCATGGCATGAGAACATAACTGTTTATTCAATTGAAATTGAAATCAACATAGAGCAAGTTACAACAGCAAACAGCCAAACACGTTGAAGAAACAGGTCTAAAACATACCTGTTGCGCCATTGGAGTTTCAATTGCGTCCTTCAAATTTGAAATTAGTTGGTATCAGTAAATACAGTGATGCAAGAGCAAAGTAGTATGAACCATAGCTACGGAACCTGACCTGAGAACAATTCTTCTTCTGCTTTAAGCATTGACTTCGGGTTCGGAGTGGTGGTCCTCATGATTTGGGCACTGCAGTTGCCTTACTAACTGCTCGTGTTTGGGTGCTCTGTGGTGGAGACAACGATGTGTCAACATGAACTGGGTGTCTATCTGCTGGGGTTGGGGTTAGAAGGGGTGTAGCTGGTTCTTTGTCCAACTGGGTAGGGGTACAATCTGCATGAGTGTGGGTTATGTGTGGTGGGGCTGGTTCTTGGGCAAGTACAACCGTGGTTCTATCTACATCGACATGTAGCACGATCTTTTCTGAAGACCGTGTTTTTACTCCCACAGATACTTCCATCACTCCCTCCAATTGAAATGGCTGATAAACAAGAAAAGTAATTAAATGTACAGACATTGTAAGATAGACAGGTGCAATGGATAGTAGGGAAGAAAACAGGGCATGCAATAATTCACATTTATGTTGTCTAAGCAAATAGAATAGCAGGACATAATTTCACATATATGATGGCTAATTAAACATGATAACATGACACAATTTCACATGTATGATGGCTAACTAAACATGATAGAATGACATACTTCAAAATATGATGACTATGTAAACAGGATGACATGATATAACTATACGATGTGTTTATTAAAGTGGTTGGCATGCCATAAATCACAAACATGCCGTCGATGGAAACATGATGGCATGATATAATTCACGGATAGAATGACATAATTTAAATATGATGACTATGTAAACATGATGAGATGATATAACTCTATTATGTCTTTAGAAAATGGGTTGGCATGCCATAATTCAGATACATGCTGTCTATGTAAACATCATGGCATGACATAATTCAAATATATGATTTATATACTAAGGAAGTGAGCATAGGGCAATCGCATATATGATGTGTCAACTAAGGAGATGGCATTCAATATTGTGTATATGATGTAAAAACTAAGCACTACAATACAACATCTGCATTATATGAGTAATATAACCCTGCCAAGTTTGAGCATACACCTCAGGGGGATAATAGGACTGGTCATCTGCCTCTGAATCCTCCTCTGAAGAGCTATCTGTAACCAGCAACATATCTGCTTCAGCAGGTAGCATTGTTTGCTCTGAAGACCTTGTTTTCACTCCAGATTTCTCAATCACCAATTCAAATGGCTGATATACAGGAAGAGCAGTTGAATATACAAACATTATCGACAAAAGCAATGAGAAATACAAAAAAAGGATGGCATGATATAATTCACATATATGACGCTTGCCTAAACAACATGGCATAGCATAATTCACATACATAATGCCTTGCAACAAGATAACATTGCATAATTCACATATATAATGTCTTGCAACAAGATGGCATTGCATAATTCACATATATGGTAATTAGACACTAAACAGGTGGCATTCACACAAAGCATGTCTAAACTAAGCAAATGACATAGCAATGCAAGATACCATACACACGATATGAGCAACATAACCCTGCCAAGTTAGGGCATGCACCTCAGGGGGGGGGGAATATGACTGGTCATCTGTCTCTGAATCCTCCTCTGAGGAGCTATTGGTAACCAGCAAGACATGCGCTTCGTCAGATAGCATTGTCTGCTCTGAAGACCTTGTTTCCACTCCAGATTTTTCCATGACCGTGCCAAATGGCTGATGCACAAGAAGAGTAATTGAATGTACTAAAATTGTTGACAAATTTAACACATAATAAAAAAATGATGGCATGATATAATTCACATAGAAGATGACTGGCTAACCAGGGTGGCATTGCAAAATTCACATATATGATGCCTGGCTAGACAAGATGGCATTGCATGATTCACATATATGATAAAGAAGCTAAATAGATGGCATTGACACAAAGCATGTCTAAACTAAGCAGATGACATCTTTAATGTATACAGTAAGCAATGCAAGGCACCTTATGCATGATATTACCAACATCAGCATGCCAAGTTAGAGCAAAGACCTCATAGGGTAAATAGTAGTGGTCTTCTCCTTCTGAATCCCCCTCATAACAGTTATCTTCCTCTTGATTACGATCCAAAATGGGTGGACGGGGGGGGGGGGGCTGCCTTTGCGCCCACCATGGAATGACGTCTGCATGAAATTTTATTGCCACGCAAGGCTCGTCTCTTTTGCTCTACATGATCAGTTCCATTGTGTACAATAACTGGCATGCATAGGAATAAAACATAGTGAGATTATGTAAGGAGTGCATGCACAAATCCAGAGTGATGGTAGCAAACTGTGGATAGACCCAAAACCAATGATAGCAGGCAGATAATAGCTTTAGTTAAAAAATACAGATAATGGCTCCTTTAATGTTTGTTTGCACCCAACATGAAACTCATAGTAGACACCGGAGATTAACCAGATAGTAGACAGATAGTACTGATTGCTGCCCCAATATGTACCCCGCAACCATTTAAAAACTCAAGTTTCAGCATTAGTTTGGACCTGACTCGGAGTCTAATAGGTGAACACGATGATAATGTAGCATGTCATCATATTAAGCGACGCATAACGTAAGCAAACACGGAAGAGTGCGACCTCTCTTGCGGACCCATGTAGTCCTCAAGGTCATCTGCTCAGTTGATGATGGTAATGCAGTTGTCGTGGCTTCCGGCGGCGGGGAAGAAGATCTGAGGCGGCGAAAGATAGTTTGGAGAGCGGATCCCTGCTGTGGTGAACCCTTCCGTCGTTGGAGCGGCTGAGCTGGGGTGGAACACAGCCGCGCAGGAGCAGCACAAACCACACAAGGTTTTCTTTGACACATATCTGTAACATAAGTAATTGAGTAAGGGCTTGTTTGGATTTGAGGATTCTAACAATGCAGGGATAGGAAATAGACAGGAATAGGACAGGAATGCACGTGCAAAACAGAGAATTTAAAAACACAGGATTTCTGCCAATCTGGGTGTTTGATTCACAACAATTGGAAGATCACAGGATGCAAAAAAGCATGGTGAGATTAAGTCAAACCACAAGAAAATGTACGGTTATAATGCTATTATGCTACTATCTCTTAGTCTTGTGCTTGATGAATAGGAATATGAAAAGGAGGAGAAGTGGAAATTATAATTCCTACAGTTTTTCTTTCAAGGAGACACTAAAGGAACAAATCCTACAGTTTTCCTTTGCTCCATTCCTTTGCACCAAATTCATGAAAAGTAGTACCATAGGAAACTTTCCAATTCCGATGTTTTTCATTCACTTTCCTTTCAAGCACTGGCGATTCTAGTAGGCAGGCTTGAGCAAGGAAAATCCTACACTAAAAAAATGTTTTTGTGCTACTTCTATTACTTTGGACCCAGGCCACTGCCATACTAGCTCAACCCCCAGGCCCATCGACAAATGCACAGCTCAAACACGTAGAGATAAATAATGATGGCGTTCAAGAGAGTCCATCACGGATAGCTAAGTTGCCTGGTACCTCACTGCTTGTCATATAGTAGGATAAAATAATCGTATTTCCCGTTACTACGAGTGCTCAGTGGACAATATATATAACATGTAGAGTAAAAAAGAGATGCAACAAGTGTACAACCTCTTTGGCGAAGCCATGTCGATCTCAGCGTGATTGGGTTGGTCGGTGAGGATGCTCCGGCTGACTTGGCTATCGGAGGAGGGGAAGAAGATCTTAGGCGTCTGGAGATGGAGCCCGAGGTACTGCTCCGCTGTGATGGAGGGTTTCGTCGTTGGAGCAGCTTCGATGAGTTGTACGACGCCGAGGCTGAAGCAGGACAAGAGAGACAACGAACAGCATTAACCTGAGTGGAATTCTAATAGCATCTCCAATACATGACGTAAAATACATAACCACAAAGTGCTAGATGTAAAATACATCAGCCGCTCATCTCTGAACTTAACTGTCGGAACTGAATTTAACTGTCGAAATTGAACTTAACTGTGGAAACTGAACTTAACTGTCGAAACTAAACTTAACTATTGAAACTGAATTTTGCTGTCGAAACTGAATTTTGCTGTCGAAACTAAACGCACTAGCAAGGTGAGGCTACACATCGGTCGACTGACTTTTTCATCTCTGGTCAGTCGATTTTACAGCCGTTGGATACGAAATCAAGGGCCTGCGGTTCATCTTCAACCTCCACCCCCCTGAGCCGGCCAAACAGCAGCCCCCCGCCGCTCGCGGCCGGTGGTGCGCCGCCCCGCCCGCCCCGAAAACACTCCCCACCGCCGGTCCGCCGCCGTCCCGGCCATCCCTCTAGGCCCCCCCGTGCCGAGCTTTTTCTCCCGCGATCCCCACGCCACCGTCCCGCCACTGCCCCGCCATCGCCGGCGACCACCGCCCCATCCTAAACCCTAAGATAGATAGTGGGGTACCTCTCCGGCGAGCCCCCCTCCCCCCTGCGGCTGGTTCTTCCTTCACCCGGCGGCATCGGAGTGAAGTGTAGCTAAATCGGAGCAGCATCGCAAGCAAGAGCAAGATCGAGAGCAGCAGCGCGAGCAAGAGCAATAGCAAGAGCAGACCAGGCAGGGGACCGAGAGCAAGAGCAGAGCAGCAGCGTGAGTGAGAGCTAAAGCAGCAGCAGGTCCTACTAATGTGGACGTCGCCGCCGAGGGAGCGACGCTGTGGAGGAAGTGGCCGGCGACGCCGTCGTGGATGGAGCCGCACCGTGTCGACTCAGGACCGAGCGCCGGCAGCACCGTGAGATCGAATCAAGAAGAAAATGCGGCGATTAGTGTACAACCTCTTTGGTGGCGCCGATTATGCCGCAGCTTCATCCGAGGAAACGGTGATGATGATGCTCTTTCAGTGGTGCAAGTGAAGACGGCGGTGTGGGAATGGAGGTGGCGCAAAAGACGAGGGGAACGTCGGGGCAGCTCCTTGGAGGTGGAGGACGGGGTGGCTGAACCGGCGGGACGATGAGATCGACGACAGATCCTCATCCGGTACGGTGGATGAGGGACGTCGAGGTGTTGCTGTGGACGACATCGTTGGGGAAGAGGCTCCGGCTGGGTGGCGGACGGAGCGGGGTGTGGGGTTTCATCGCAGGTTTTCGTGGCCTCGGTGTACGAATGGGTGGGCGGATGGGATGGCAGTGGGGAACCATGGCTTAGAGACGCGCTTGTCCGAAATGTGGGGTAAGTTACGAAAGTACCCCCACCGATTTGAGGCAGTTCTTTCGGTTCAGGGGTACCACGGGCATTTCACGTGTCGGGATTTCACAGGAGGTGGGAGTTTTCGCGCGCGTTGTAATTTCGGAATAGCAAGACGCGGGTTGAGATGGAGGGAGTTGTCAGAGCACAACGAGACAAAGATATATCTTAAATATTTCGGGCTAACAAGGCGCGGGTTGAAGAGGCGGGAGTTTCACAGCACGATAGACAGAGACGCTAGCTTGAATTTTCCGCATAACAAGGTGCGGCTTGAAATTTCGGAAGAACAAGCTTAACGTGTACCCAAAAAAGACAATTTGCGCCTCAACACGCACAACACACACACAAACACCATTTAGACTAGAGTAAGGTACACGTGCATTGCACACATGAGATTTGGCAACCAAATTATGAATAAATACCACATTATAGCATGCAAGCTTTGAGTTATATATGCATGATGTAGATGTTCGTTTGATTCTTATAGTTCATTTCATTCAAAATCATCTAGTTTTTATAAGAAAGCTAATCTATTTTAAGATTCATGGAATTGTGCATCGTAAGACATAAAGTAAAAACAAATAATGGCAAATCATGTAGAAAAACATTTGGGCAATTCTGATACGGAAGATTCTAGAAGAAATAAGAAGTGCTTGTGTTTTGATGTTTGTGCATTATGCTTAAGTTCAACCATGGAGTCCTAGATTATACATGTGGCGAAATCTGGTGGAATCTAGATGATATCCAACGGCCAGTAGTTCTCAAATTTGTCATCTTTGGACCATCGGATTCGCCTCATCCAACGACCATCTTTCAAAGTTAAAGTCACCCGCACACAATAAAAAAATAATAATATATAATATATATATATAGCGGTATAGATATAGATATGTGATGCAAAAGCCGCCCATCATCTCCAATTAGAATAGTGTGTCCATGCACGGATGCGACGTGGCCAAATGATGTCTGCCATCGATATCTCAAATTCAAATCAGTCTGACCTTGTTCAATGTGTATACATTACAACATGCTCGTTTCCAAACCACACCGGGCAGATCCCCGTTATATTCATGCATGCATGGGTTTCAAACATCAGGATCTCTTATTCAAATATTTGAATTCAACTTTACATTGATTGTGACCTCACCTATTCAGCTATTCTTTTACACCCACACAGTAGTCTTCTCTTTATAATTGTACCACTAACTTTCTCTCGTGCATGCATGCACACACACTACCAGTCGACATTATCCATCAAATGCATGCAATCTTTTTCTTCAGGTCGGTCTCCCATGAAGGCACACACCAACACACATCCCCCTCTCCATCACATCGGGCATTCTTTATCTCTCACGCATGCATGCGCAACGATCGATGTTCCTCTATGTATGTGTGTATATAGCTAGGTCTTTCATAGTTTTCCACACAAACCGATCAATCGATATATCCAGTGAGGTCTCACCCTCTTTCCCACGTCCACATCGATCAATCTATACCTCTCTATATAGGATTAACATATATAGCTAATACACCCACATTAATTATGTATCCAATGTCCCCCTCTCATCATCCATGCCTTCCGCTTCATCTCTCAGACGCGTGCACAATGGCGAAGACAGGGGGCAGTAAGGGCCCTGCCCCCCTCCCCCCTAACATCACTATATATCAATGCTAATATGAATGTGATCATTAGACAATTGTTGCTAAAAATGGTTTAAGTTCATGAATTGACCCTCCTCGTAAAGGATTAGCAATGCTTGGCCCCCTAGCTCATTTATTTTTCATGGCTCCGCCACTGCGCGCATCAGCGCACGTGTTCGCCCCCTCTCTCTAAATATCGATCTTGCACTTGTGCATTCCTTCATAGTCTCCCTCCACTCGGCCCCTCGCACCATCTTCTAGCCCCCCACCGGATTTTGACACATGTACAATCTAGCAGACTCCATGGTTGAACTTAAGCATAATGCACAAACCTCAAAACAACAGTGGTTCTCTTTTGTTCTAGAATCTTCCGTATCATAACTGCCCAAACTTTTTTTCTAGTTGAATTGCCACTATTTGTTTTTACTTTATGCTTTACAACGCACAATTCCATGAATCATAAAATAGATTAAGGGCTTCTTTGATTCAAAGGATTCTCAAAGGAATTTTGGAGGATTCTAATCATTAGGAATTTTTCCTATCTTGGTTGTTTGATTTGTAGGATTGTAAACCATAGGAATTTTTCCATATGATTCATTTGCACTAGATTTCATAGGAAACATCCCATCCACTCAAACCTCTTTGAAAGAATTCTGCATTTTTTCTATGCACAATCAAACACTCGTACAATTATGTAGGATTCAAGACGACATTCCACTATAATCCCATGTTTTTCCTATTCCCGCGTTCTTAGCTTTTTTATAAAAAATAATTGATTTTGAATGAGATGAACTATAAGAATTAAACGAAGGTCTACATCAGGCATATATGACTCAGAGCTTACATGCTATAGTGTGGTATTTATTCATAATTTGGTTGCAAAATCTGATGCGTGCAATGCACGTGTACCTTACTAGTACTTCGAGTGCAAAACACGTAAATTAGAATACCAATGGCACGCTACACAGTGTCTCTCTTACAGTTCATGAAGCCACATGGCACATGTGTAGGCGTTGTCACGACCTCCTTGCGTGGATTGATCACAGTGACGTGCTGCTGGTTCTAGAAGAATGTACTCGTCCTCCCTGAGCCATACTGGCGGTACATGCACGAAGCGAAGATGTGCACGCACGCCACGCACGCACTCATTCCTCGCACGCACACGCGGGCACACGGGCGAACGCAATTTTGTACCAAGATCCACCCCATGGGATAATTTGACGCGTGTAAAGTCGTTCACTTCATTGATGGTCAATTAATACAACGCATGCAAATTGAGTGGACGTGAGGGCGGAAGAAAGACATTATTACTCCACTGCGCGCATGCGAGTAGTTAAATCGTGGGTTGCTAGTAGTACTTCCATTGGTCTCCTTCGTATTTTGTGCCAATTTTTGACAGTAACATAATATTTACGCATTTGAGCAGTGTAGTACTTGAAATTTATGTTTCGCTAAACTCATCGGGAGCCGTTTCGGGCCTTGAAACCAAAACCATCAATTAATCTTTACCTTGTTCCCATCACATTCGAAAGCCTGCTCACACCTACTAGTAGTACGTACCAAACCTGAACGTGTTCCCACTATGCAGGTATTAGTACTAGTGCTAGTACTTAGGTTATAATAAGGGGAACTACCTAACCGAAAATCACTCTACCTTTCCTCCTCATAAGTGCTTCTTCTTCGTCCGTCGTTGCCATGGCCGGTGAGCAGAGCTCTAGGTCGAGAACTACTCGTAACAAGGGAGCGGCAACCAAGGCTGTGAAAAAAAGAGAGGGATCGCCGCCACGCAGAGACCTCGAAAGATCTCTCATGGGCAGGCGATAGCTCCCAGGAGCGCCTTAGCCGTGGAGGCGAACATGCCAAGCTGGCGGAGCTGGAGTCGTTATCCCTCGACGGCATGCCCGATCAGCTCAATAAGCAGAAGGAGTTCATCCAAGGCTTGATGGAGTTGCTGAAGGAGAGCCTCGACGACATGCCCGCTGAGCTCAATCAGCAAAGGGAGTTGACCGCCGGCTTGGTGATGCTGCTGAAGAAGAGCATTGCCTCGGAGAAGAAGGCGACCGGCGAAATCCTGCGACTTTGGGAGGACAATGCGAAGCTCTAGCACGAGATCGACCTGTTGAAGGAGAAGAACGCCGGCTGGAAGAAGCTGCATGAGAATAGTAGTTCCTCGATGAAGATGCTGCAGGCCCTCGCCATGGAATAGAAGGAAGAGTTGGCGAAGCTCCGCATCGAGCACCTGACTGCTGTCAAGGTACGTAATATGGCCGTGGAACAGATGATGAAGGCTCGCGTCGAGAAATGCCGCGTCATGGACACAATGATGAAGATGGCGGAGGAGACGCGCAAGGAGATGGAGTTCGTGGAGGCGATGAAGAAGCAGTTACGACTCCACGGTGAATTAGATCATTTGGGGTGATAATCTTCCTTCTTCTTTTGCTCATGTGTTTCATCTTTTGCTTCAGGTGTTTCGCCGCACGTGTCATGTTCTCTGCGAGGCATGAATAGAACAATGTTTTTTTTGTGGGAATGAATAGAACAATGCTAACAATGAGATGACTAGCAAATTAGATCATTTTTATCGCCATATGGCACTGGGCTGCCGTGTTTCGTGCTCCTCCGTCGCAGTACTACTCCAGTGGAAAACTTGAGTATACCGCATGGTTCTTTGCTCCTCCTCGATCAGGTCGTCGGCGCATTTATACGAGCAGTCAAATCACAAGGCCCCGCCTTCCAGCAGTAATGAGTCGTCAAATCACAAAGGCCCTCGCCTCTCGTGAAACCGACCAAGCTAGACTGCCCCGCCCTCTAGCCTTTTAAAAAATGTATACTTTTATACAGCAGTAGTACCGATGGATTGCGCCATGGAGCAAAACTTGAAATTAAAAAAAAGGTGGTACATATATAGAGCTCTCGTTGCCAAATTATGCATATAGTACTATTAAAAAGGCTAGTCACAATAATGGTGTCCAGCACAACCCACCCCTCAAATAAAACTAAGAGGGTGCTTGGATACGTTTTAGTCCCATGACTAAAAGTAGTGGGACTAAAACATGCTAGACTCACCCATGCTTGGATCCAAATACTAAAAAGGCTAAAATCAAGTTAATGAGCATTTATTATCCTCCAAACCCTCCAATTCAGAACTCGCCTGTGTTAAAGGAGAGGAGTTAAATGAGTAGAGAGAGGACTAATCCACATTTTAGTAGGGGTACCCCTTACTAAAAGTTTTTAGTCTCAAGACTAGTTTTAGCCCCTCTTTAGTCAGGGGTGGTTGGAACTTTAGCCTCTTAAAGAGACTATTTTTAGCTAGACTAAAATAAGTCCCTTGGATCCAAGCACCCTCTAAGCATCCTGGAATTCTTTGACAAAACTAAGCACCCTGAAATTCTTTGACAACTAAACTGCTGGCTATATGATGTTGGCCATATATATTGTACGTATATAATGTGAAGAAACGAGTGGTAGTACTATACCAACTAGAAGATGAAATGTAAGAAATACTAGTATGTACGTACTGAAGAGTTAAAGTAACGAGAAGAAACATAACATAGTTCTGTTGGGGGCTCAGCACAACACACCCCTCAAATTAAATTAAGCACATCTGAAATTAAACTCTGCAACTATTCCGGTAGACACTGCATTAGAACCACCATGAGCAACGACACCGCCACCTTACTCGGAGTCCTCGTCCACGTCCTCGACTTCGTCCTTGTCCCTCTTCCTCTTGGCCGATACTTCTTTGCTTGAACCGCACACTTGGCTGTTGCTCTTCATCCAACCCTTGTAGATATTGAAGCAAAGGTAGCCATCCATTGCAGCGTAGTGGATGTGCTCTATATCTAGTACATTCCGCTGCCATGCATGACGATGAAACGTGTAATGAGGTTTCTCCAGTTTACCGTACGAAGGATGAACCATGGTTCCTGCCAGGGTCAGCATTCAAGGATGACGAGAGGACACCAGCCGATTCTTCTGGAGGTCGAAGGTGTTGCCTACAACGAGGCCTATCTGACGCAGGACTTCTTTGTCGTTACCAAAGTCTACAGTAATGAATTTGACTAGGTTGCTCTCGAGGAAGTTCTTAAAATCCTGGCACTCAACATCGGCATGGCATATGTAGACCAAGCAAACATTATGTACGCAAACCTGGATCACGGCGGGCTTCTTCCTCTCTTCGTCCTTTAGATCCTTCTCTCGTCCCAGGACTGTGGTGTACTCAACATCTAGCCCAGCGACCCACTCATCATCTGAGTTTTCGAACATGTGTCTGAAGCGAGAAAGGCATCCTTTCACCGTCGCAGAAGAACGGGTGTAGATGACGTCGAACTCATCGCGGGTGATGGTTCTAACCTTGTACTCACCACCGATCGTGGAGATTTGGGACGCCATGGATTTGGGAGGAGGGTTAGGATTAGTGGAACTGCCGTAATGTGAATGGATGGGACGACTAGGAGCGAACTGCCATAGTATTGAAGGACTGCGGGGACGAGTAGGAGTGAACTGCCAGCGTGCGAACGACAGGGTAGTGGCTTTCCATTCTCCCATGATACGGGCTTCCGAGAGCCCTTGGATCTGAGATTGAACGGTTGCATGGCGTGATTCTAGACCTATGGGTGAATATCCTATCCTGGAGGGTTATTCTGCAAATTTTCAGCAACTTAGCATGCGACTGTTTGATCTCAGATCCAAGGGCTGCCAGCAGCCTGTATCATGGTCGCGCCTACCACAACCGTCGCGTTGCTCGCGCGGTCTCGCCCTTGGAGGTTTAACACGGTGCGTTAGGCTATCTGATGTTGGCATGTCATACATAGTCATCACTTAGTCACTCATACTACAACAAGGTTGGCTATAAGTGTATTTTTTACTCCTCTCTATCTCTTTCTTCGTACTCAAGGAAGAAACGGTGCTAAGCGCGTGTATTTATTGCATTTGCCAATGAGTGACCTCTTCCAATGAAATGGTGTTGCTAAGTTTGCTTCATTTAATTAGCTCAAAATTGTCTTTTCACCTAGGTACACGCGCTTAGCACCGTTTCTTCCTTGGGTCACCAAACTAGTCTCTCTCTTCTTGATTAACTTGCCACATCAGACTTTATGCCTATGTGGCAAGCTTAAGCACCTGTAGGAGCAAGTAAAAGTAAGTACAATAGTGCACTTTACATGGCATTTTTGCATATGTGGAGGAAAGAGAGGCAAGGAAAAAGTGGAGAAGTGGGCTCTCATGCAAGAGCCAGCCTCTACTACATGGTGGAGCATTGGGAGAGGCACCTGTATGGAGGTGGTCAGGAATCTGGGAGACTCACGCCGGTCGTAGCACCGCAGTTAAAATGATAATGGCAAGTCAAATCACGGGGCCCCACCTGTCCAGCAGTAACTCGCTGTCAAATCACACAACCCTACGTTTGCAGCAGCCTACTCCCTCGTCTTCTCGCGTCTCTGTCGAACCGACTAGGCGGAACTGCCCCGCCGCCTACCGCGCAGGAAAAGCCCCGCCCTCGACTTTTAAATAGTATACAGTATACTAATTTTGTATCCATGGATTGCGCCCGCGCCATGGAGCAAAGCATCTAGAAAACGGAGGAGAGATGGTGGTATTGCAATAGAGAAGAGGGAGAGGCGAGATGGTGGTTTTGGAATGGAGATGATGGAGAGGAGAGGAGGTGGTTTTGCCATGGAGAAGAGGGAGAGGAGCGTGCGGCAGCGATTTAGGATTGGACGAGAGGGCCGACGCGCTCTGACTGGGTCAAAATCAAAATCAATTTACCCTTCAATTAAGAAAGCGACCCCACATTAACTAGTCTCCCTTTTATTCCGGGTCATAATTGACCATGATTTTCGCACATAAAATATATGTTATATGTTGTATACAAGGCCACTATCAAAATTACAATTTGCAACTATACAAGGCCACTAACATTAATCGAGGCAAAATTGATGGCGTTTGCCTCGTACTAGCACCCGAGGACATTAATATCCCTTGTGTGCATGTGGGAGTGAGAAGGTTAGCTTGCATTCCCAACATTAATCAACCAATGAGGAGTAAGAGGGTTGACTTGTTGTGCTTGGGAGAGAAAGACCACATAAATTAACACGAAAATCGAGGTGACAAGCTAGCTTGCAACATTGACTTAAACATAGCATTGATTTTTACCTTGGTACCTGTAATATGAGTTTGTGGCCTTGTATACAAAAATGGAGGGAGTATAATTTGAAAGTATATTCAGATACGAACCAAACGATACAATTTTTGGTTACATGCATTCACATTTTGCTTGTCAAATACAGTACGTGGTCAAACTTTTACCCAAAATACGCGAAACAACAAAAAAATACTTCCAAGACCAGCGCCGCTCTTCTCCTCTTAAACCACCGCCGCTCCTCTCATGTTCCATCTCAAAACCACCGCCGCTCCTCTCCTCTTCCATTTCAAAACCACCACCCCTCCTCTCTTGTTCCAGTCCAAAACCAGCATCGCTCCTCTCCCATTATAATCCAAAACCAGCGCTGCTCCTCTCCTCTTCCATTCAAAAATCACCGCCGACGAGTGAAGGTGCTGTGGAGAAGTAGATTGATGGAGGAGTACAACTGATACGTGAGGATCGCAGACGGCGACCCTGTGAAGCTAGCTAGGATGTTGGAGATACAGTCTTGGTTTGACAACAAGGACCAACTAGCGGCGATAGCGACATCCATGGCCAAATATCTGCAACAGAGCGAAAAGGCGGCGATACTCCCGGAGGGAGTCGCGCCGGAGTACATAGAGCTGCTCCTCTGGGCCATGGAGCAAACAGATTCACCGAATCCGATCGTGAGGGAGCGGTGGTGGGAGTATCGATACCAGATGGAGCACCCACCAGAGATTGAAGGATCGAGCATCTACAGGGTGCCGTTTGTGAGGGTGTCCTGCCAGAGCGAGCCGGTGGAGTCTTCATCGACCGAACCCAACTGCAAGAGGAGAAAAGCAGTTGGCCCGACGATGCTTCCCCGCCATCGTCTCCCTCACCATTCACATCGTCTCACGGGCGGCTGTCTGCCACCGAGAAATAGGAGGGGGCTGCCCCCCAGCCCAATAGTCGGGAAGGTTGTGAATTGTCAGGAGGAGCTTAGGGTTGTCAGTATTTGCAGGTTGTGAATTGTGTTTTGTGTTGTGTATTTTGAGAGTACTTTCAGATATGAATGTCTTTTGAATTTCAGATTTGCAGTATTGAGCATATAAAGTATTTTATGAATTCTAGAGATCTATTTTTAGCACTTAAAAAATGTAGTTTCATAGGAGTATAAAAGTGCAGACAATGTGATTCTCAGAGAAGAAACTGCAAGTTTAAGTTTTAGATAAGAAACTGCAAGTTCAGTTTCAGATAAGAAACTGCAACTTTTAGAGGCAGAGCATTTATAATATCACGGCCTTTTCAAACAGGGTTAACATCATGTTGGAAGTTTTATTCATGGTCGAAAATGGAACTACCAGCCAGTTAACATCATGCTGATCAACATTCATGCATAGCACATCTTCATATGATGCACAGTCAAAATGCCCACACAATGTCGAGTGTGCGAAACACAAAGAAAACGAGGGACGAAGTTTTGGCAAGTGTTGGACGTGGTTTTGGGCTGCCCCGTCTAGGCTTTCATTTTTAACATGCGCAGCCCACGACCTCGGATGGGAGGTCCATAGGCATGTTTGTATTTTCTTAGGGCCGTCATGTATCGACCGGCCTATGGACCTCCCATCCGAGGTTTTATTTTTGGCAGCCAATTTATGTATTTTTTTGAAGAAAATGCAGAGGTCTGTTCTATTTTTCTATATAAGAATAGGAACGCCAGGTCCAACTTATGTTTCCCTTCTAACTATATTATATATATTTAAATTATTTTATATGTTGACTGTTTAGTTCACATACTCCCCCCTTTTCGGTTTATAGGGCTTATCTCAAAATTTTAGTTTTTCCATTTTATAAGGCTCAATTTGGTTGTTTTCCATCACATGTTCAGATTCCAAGGTGCATTAAATCATTGCATGCAAGTATTAAGAGAAAATTGACCAATGCATGTACTTTATGCATGCATGCATTGCAATTTATGCATTGATAAACATAATTTTTTGAGGAAAACAAGTGCATTAATTAGGTGCTTTTGCAAACTACAAAAAGTATTCCACCATTCATCATCTACCTTGGTTGGTGAGATTTTTGAATTGAGCCCTATAAACCAAAAAGGAGGGAGTAATTGGCAAATAGATGACCGCTCTTGCGATCCCCTTCACCCCCGCCACCACCTCCACCCTCGCCACTGCCCCTGCCACTACCTCCACCCTCGCTGCCGCCATAGATCTCGCCGCCACCCCCCGCCTCCTGACTCTGGGCGCGCCTGCCCCCCTCAGCAAGTCTGCTTGCGCGCCACATGGAGTCGCCGGCCATATCCACGGGGGAATGGCTGGAAGATAGGCATATGTACAAGATGCATCTCCCACATGTCTACAAAGCCTTCCCGCGTATGCTCTAGCCGCTCGACTCCGTCGCGCCGGCGGTGCTGCAGGAGACTCGAGGGGGGAGATGGAGGGAGCGGGAGATGCGGATCCGCGATGACGCTCTCTCCTGGACCCAATGCACGCGCGAATGGAGGGAAGCAGAGGAGGAAGCTGCGAGGGAGGAAGCCGAGGAGGGACCGAATCCGTTCTCTCACTCGCGCATGTATGCTCGGATGTGCAAGGATCATGTGGATTGGGAGCTGCTGAATCTAGCCCTGCGGATCTACTTCAAAGGAGATTTCTCGGAGAAGCATAGGATGCCCCACCCCAGTGAGCCACCGATTGCGTTCGTTCGATGGGCAAAAGGAGAAGTGAATTCAGGAGATCAATGCCGTGCTGTGAGATGGGAATGCTTGACTGGACTCCTGCCCACCAGCACGCCACCAGAGCCGGAGTAGGTGGATCCCCTACCTTACCTCTCCCCTAAACCTACAGAAGGTTGAAATTAGGCTTGCAATCTGCTTCAATTGAGCTGTCTGGTGGTTATTTCTGCTTCCTGAGAGACAACATCTGGCTGGAGGATGAGAAGGAACCAGGAACTCCGATGAATTTCCCCTATCACAATGGGGGGGGGGGGGAGCGCCGGTTGGGCAGTGGTACGGCCCACCTCCGCCCCAAATGGGGGTACAATATGGGCAGGCTCCTGTAATTGCCCAAGATCAATCTGCTGGTGGTTCTGACTCTCAGATCAGTGGGAAATCTCAAGGCAAGAATCAGCAAAAGAAGATATAGGACATCCAGAAAACTCCTCTTGCCCCTGCTTCGGGCCTTATGGCATACTCTAAGGTGATATACTACAACTGTGGGGAACCAGGGCATCATTTGGATAAATGTGTCAAGCCCAAGAGTTGTTTTATCTGCAAAATGGTTACCCATAAAGTTGAGAATTGCCCTGTTAGAAGGAAAGCCCACAGTTCTGCTAGATATGTTGGAAGTGTTGCTCCAGGATTATGTCCACCATTGACAGAATTTTCTGTGACACAGAATTAGATAGTTTCTTTCCCCTTTCTAGTTGTAGAGCTCTGCCCAGATGTGGTAGTGACCACACTCCTTTGCTCTGGGACTCTGGTCTTAACCAAACTCCAAAGAGCAATAGTTTTAAATTTGAAAAGTGGTGGTTTCTTAGAGAAGATTTTACTGAGCTAGTCAGGAAAATCTGGAATGAGCCTACTGGGAGCAGTTGCCCCCTAGAAAATTGGCAGATCAAAATCAGGAGATTTAGAAGAACTACCAAAGGGTGGAACTCCAATGAGGAAGCTAATCTTAGAAGATACAAAAGGCTTCTCCTCATTGAGTTTGATTCTCCAGATATTAGGGCAGAAACCATTGACCTCTCTGAGGCTGAGACTAATAGATTAAACTTTGTCCATGGAGAGCTCAAGAAAATTTGGCTTCAAGAAGAAATCAAAGCCAAACAAAGATAGGAACATTAAGGAGGGTGATAGAAATACTGCTTACTTCCATGCAATAGCTAACCAGAAGAGGAGGAAAACCCTCATTCACTCCCTTGATGGCCCTAATGGCCCTGTTACTGAGGTAGATGAGATGCTGAAAGTGCTAGTGACTTCTACAAAGACCTGTTTAAGAAAGAAAACCCTTCTGGGTTCTCTCTACAAAACAATTTTTTCTCTGCTTCTGAAAAAGTCTCTCCTGCTGAAAATGAGCTGTTAGAAGCCCCTTTTTCAGAGACAGAGGTGAAGGAAGCCATTTTTAGCTCTTATCCTGATGGGGCTCCTGGCCCTGATGGGATTCCCTTCTTGTTTACCCAGCATTTTTGGGACTTGGTGAAAAATGATCTCTTAGATCTTTTCCAAGCGTTTCATAGAGGAGAGTTGGATCCAGCAACTTACTCATGGGGGTTCTGTTGGGGTCAAGTTAAATAACTGTGAAAGTGATTTTTTCCTTGCTGGTAAAGGCCTTAGGCAAGGTGACCCCATCTCCCCGCTTTTGTTTAATTTAGTAGTGGACGTTCTTACTAAAATGCTGAGCAAAGCTGCTGATCATAGTCTGATTGCAGGGCTCTGTCCTGAGGTCTGCCCTCGTGGCATCATCTGCCTTCAATATGCAGATGATACCATCCTTTTCTTATACAATGACTCCACACATGCTAGCAATCTGAAAACTGTTCTAACCTGGTTTGAACAAGTCTCAGGCATGAGAATCAACTACTCTAAAAGTGAACTCATCCCTATCAACATGGATGATCAGGAGTTAGCTGACTTCCTCTCTATTCTAGTCTGTAATAAAGGTAACTTCCCCATTAAGTACCTAGGTATCCCTCTCCACTATGATAAACTGAGGAGAGAGGATATCCAACCCCTTCTGGATGAAATCATTAAAAGGATTGCTGGGTGGAGGGGCAAACTTCTCTCTTATAGAGGTAGATTGATCCTCATACAAGCTTGTTTGGCTAGCATTCCAGTGTATCTCCTCTCCTTCTTCAAGTTCCCTAAATGGGCAGTGAACCTCATCAATTCTCAGATGTCTCATTGCTTGTGGAATGATTTTGAGGGAAATAGGAAGCTACACCTTGCTAATTGGGCCCTAGTCTATATGAAAAAAGATTTTGGAGGCCTAGGCATACCTAACCTCCAAGAAATTAACATCTGTCTTCTAGGGTCTTGGATTAAAAGATTCTATGAGGAAGATCTGAAACCCTGGAAGCTTCTTATTGCCCATAAATACCTAGGAAATAAACCTAATATTTTTGTCCCTTCCTCCAACCCTAAGACCTCTAGATTCTGGAAAGGATTAAAATCTATTATGCATGCTGTGAAATTTGGCTACAGATGGAACATAGGGGATGGGAGCAGAACCAGGTTCTGGGAAGATACTTGGTTTGGCACATCCCCCCTAGCAGTCCAATTTTGGCCTATTTACTCTGTCCGCAATGAGGTTAACAAAAGTGTCAATGAATTTTGGGACGGTCAATGCCTAAAACTCTCTTTTAGAAGGAACTTTAGTGATAGTTTCATGGAACAATGGTTCCAGTTGGAGGAAATTGCCAAAAGCATTACCTTTACTGCCGAGCCGGATGCCCTGATTTGGCAGCTAGACAATAAGGGGAAGTATTCCTTCAGCTCCCTCTATCATGTTATCAACTTTAGAGGGGTTCAACCCGTGTTTATCCCTGCTGTCTGGAAATTGAGAGTTCCCCCTAAAATTCATGTATTTCTCTGGCTTCTCTCCAAAAACAAATTGATGACTAGGGATAACCTTAGGAAGAGACACATCATCAAACCCCTTGATTGTGTTTACTGCTTGGAACAAGAGTCTTGTTCTCACCTATTTTTTGAATGTATAGTTGCTAAACATCTCTGGGCCCACATTGAGGAATATTTCTCTAGTCAGATTGGCTCATCCTTCGAATCTGTCGCCAGATTCTGGATTGCTACCAAAAAGTGCTTAATTTTAAACACTGTTAGCTCAACTGTCCTTTGGTGCCTCTGGAAATATAGAAATGCTATGATTTTCAGTAACACCTCCTGGATTTCCATTTCGCAGGTCTTGAGGTTGATCAGGAACATGGTGAGGAACTGGGCGATTCTCTCCTCTGGATCGGACAAGGACAAGTTGATGAGCTTTGTGGAAACCCTAACAAGATCCCTCCAGAAACCGTTGGCGATCACTTGTGGCTGAACAAGGCTCGACCTGCTCTGGGGCTGGACCCGTGGGCTCGTCTCAAGATCTCTGATGAAGATGATGGGAACCTGACGCCGAAAAAGAGGGACATCCACCATGCTACGCCTTCCAGCCCGGTGTCTCCGCTTGCTTACTGGTCGTCGCAGGCTGACACGGCCCCTCCGCTGAAGACCATGAAGGCTTCGCTGGACCCTCCTTGTGTCATTTGAGTGCTCTATCCGCTCTGCCTTTGGCACCGCTCGGGTGATTTGTGTTATTCAGAGAACTTGTTCATCCACCCCCCTAGTTTGTAGCTTTTCTACCTTTGCTTTCGAACTTCTCTTTGAGCCGCTGTATCAGAATATGTTGTGGTTTCGTTCTCAGCAATGGAACCGAGGAGATGCTCCCTGTTTAATTTTTTTATTGTATATGTTATTATATATTATTTTTATTGTCATCATATATTTAACAGATACTTAAATATGTAAGAAAACAATATCCCACATCTTATTAACTTATAAAAATAATTTCTTAACAAATAAAATCCTGGATTGTTTTGGCACGAAAATCCTAGTGATTGTGTACAAAAGCTTGGTAAGATTTAAGGACGAATGTAATAATATCACTTATTATTTAAATATATTTATAACAAAATGCTCAACCCCTTTTTATTTTTTGATAACATTGCTAGCCCAACCCAACATTATAATTAGAATCAGCCCAGCAAAATCGTGTATTTCGAGAAAGTGCAAATGGCCTGTAATTTTTTAGGAAATAAAATAAATAGGCCGCATGGACGCTACATTATTTGTTCACCCAGCCCAGCTAATGGCTGTAATTCAAGAAAAGATCAAATTGACTGTAAATTCTACCGCACAAAAAAAAGACTGTAAATTCTTAAAAAAATGGGTTGAATACGTGCCACATTTTTGGAGGCTGAAATGTGGGCCAATAGGTCGAAGCCAATGCAAGTCGTTGCCAATTTAGTCAACAAATGATTCTGACATGTTAGACGTTGGATTTACATCCAACGATCAGCATCCATCTTCAATCTCTCGTCTTCTTCCTCCAGCGCCACCGGGACCACCTCCCGCCTCCTGCTGCTAGCAGCTCTGCTTAGCACGCTTCGCTCTGAAGCGCTACTCCACCGTTGGCCAGGCCATCCCTCCACCCCTCCACACCTCCTGTTCTTCTCCACCGACTGCCGAACCACACTGCACTAGAACCAGTTAACCCTTGTACACATCTCTGTCTGCGACTCTACTCCCGCGTCTTCCCATCTCCGGCTCGTTGCTGTCCGGGGCCTCGCCGTCGTCCACCACCTTGGATGCGCTCGGCACGGCGTGGTCAACATGGTCAACGAATGACACCATCGGAAGTAGACTGTGCGTGGAGAGGCTGACAGCTAGGTCCACGGCTGCACACAAGGAAATGCCTCCTTATTACGCACAAAATAATGATTCCTCCACCTAACATTTGGGACCCACCGGAAGGGCCTCTGTACTTCGCGAAATAAAGTGCCCCCCGCTGACATGTCAGACCCACCAGCTATCTTCGCACGCAAGGAAGTGCCTCCTTATTACACAAAAAAATGAATATTCCCCCTGCTAGCTGGAACCCAGCATAGTGGGAGGCTGACTTGTGGGCCTACCAAGTTGACGGGGACGGAGGGCTTTGTCAACTTAGTCAATATAAACGATTCTAGCTCATGTTACCGTACAATGTTCATCCAACGGTCGTAGTGCTTCTTCAACCTCTGGTCTTCTTGCTCCAGCCGCCCAAACCAGCGCCGGTCGTGCTGCGTGCTCCTGCCTCCCGTGGCCGGCTGTGATGCCGCGGAGGCCTCACCGCCCCCTACTACTCCCACCGCTGGCCAGGCCATCCCTCTACTCACCCACACCCCCTGTTATTCTGCGGTGACAGCAGCCTCACACCGCAGCCGAACCAGTGAACCCTCGTACTCCTCTTCGCGTGGGCATCCACTGCTGCGTCTTCCCCGGCTCCGAGTCGTCCCCTTCCTAGTCCTCGTCGTCGTCCACCGCCCTGGTGCTCTCGGCACGGCGTGGTCAACGTGATCAACGACCGACTTCCATCGGAAGAGTACCGTACGTGGAGAGGCTGACAGCTGGGTCCAGGCGGCCGCAAGGAAGTGCCTCCTTATTACGCGCAAAGTAATTATTCCTCCACCTGACAGCAGGGACCCACCGGATGGGCCACCTTATTTCACGAAAAAAACATTTCCCCCCTGACTGCTGGGACCCACTTGACGGGCCAGCGTATTTCGCGAAAAAAACGTTCCCCCTGCTGTCAGCTCGGACCCACCGGAAGTGCCTCCTTACGCACAAAAAAATGAATACTCCCCTGCTAGCTGGGACCCACCATGGTGGGAGGCTGACTTGTGGGCCTACTAAGTTGACTAGGACGGGGGCCTTTGTCAACTTTAGTCAATATGAACGATTCTAGCTCGAGTGACCGTACGATGTCCATCCAACGGCTGTAGTGCTTCTTCAACCTCTGGTCTTCTTGCTCCAGCTTCCCAAAGCAGCATCGGTCGTGCCGCATGCTCCTGCCTCCCGTGGCTGGCTGTGCTGCCGCGGAGGCCTCACCGCCCCCTACTATTCCCACCGCTGGCCAGGCCCTGCGGCGACAGCAGCCTCACACCGCAGCCAAACTAGTGAACCCTTATACTCTTCTCCATGCGGGCTTCCACTGCCGCGTCTTCCCCGGCTCCCCGTCGTCCCGTTCCTAGGCCTCGCCGTCGTCCACCGCCCTGGTGCTCTCGGTGCGGCGCGGTCAACCTGGTCAAGGAACGACTTCCATCGGACGTGGACTGTACGTGGAGAGGCTGACAGCTGGGTCCACGGCCGCAGTAAGGGAGTGCCTCCTTATTACACGGAAAATAATGATTCCTCCACCTGACAGTTGGGACCCACCGGACGAGCCACTGTATTTCGCAAAAAAAAAACCCTGACTGCTGGGACCCACCAGCTACATCTTCGCACGCAAGGAAGTGCCTGACAGTTGGGACCCACCTAGTCGAAGCGTATGTAGCATTGTCATTCTGGTCGTGAACGTGTACGTACATATATACTGGTCGATGTAGAGGCACGCACGTGTCGTAGTAGAGGCGCGCACATAGCATGTACACGTACGTACAGCGGCCAGGGTGCAAGAAAGAAAATACGGCCACGTATGTGTACATACGGGCGGGGTCTCGAACGCCTACTCGCGCATATGTACAGCCAGGGCTCGTGTACATGGCTGGGTCGGAACGGAGAAATAGCGTCATCGTCGTGTTCATGGGGAGGCAACGGAATGCGTGGTCGTGTTCATCGGGAGGGCTTGGACGGAACAGGCGATGGAAACGAGGCCCGGCGTACCACAGAACGGAGGAAACAACCTTGTGTTAGACCGGCCACGTTCAAAACAGGATCATGTTCATCGGGAGGGGTCTGGCGTACCGCAAAACGGAGGAAACGGACCTCCTACGGTCGAAACGGGGGTCCTGTTGATCAGCCGGGGTGTGGCGAACCGCAAAACGGAGGAAACAGACTTGTGTTGGAGTGCTACGGTCGAAACGGGGTCCTGTTCATCGGGAGGGGTGTGGCGTACCGCAAAAGGGGACTCCATGGGATACTGTTCATCTCCACCGTCGACCCCCTCCAGCCTCCACGGGCTACTGTTCATCCACCGTCGACCTCCTCCAGCCTCCACCGCCACTGTTCATCCACGGGCTCCTGTTCATCCAGCCTCCACCGCGCGCTACTCCACTGGCTACTGTTCAACCAGCCCTCTCCACGGGCTCCTGTTCAACCATCCCTCCACGGGCTACTGTTCATCCTGCCCTCCACGGGGTGGTCCTGTTCATCCAGCCCTCCACGGGGTCCTGTTCATCTAGCCCCAACCGGCTCGGTCGATCGGGGTACTATTCATCCATAGGCAACACCACGGGGTCCTGTTCATCCACCCCCACTGGGAAC
>NC_041392.1:165572334-165581309 GCF_002162155.2 Triticum dicoccoides
AGTAGCGAAGGATCGCTCGATCGGGTTCAGTTAACAGCCATCGATCGATCGATCGGGTTCAGTAACGCGTAGCCTGCAGTGCAATCGCTCGGGTTCAGTTAGAGCCCAACGCCTCGCTCGGGTTCAGTTAGAGCCAACGCCTCACACACACGCGCGTACGTGTACAAGAGAAACGTGCATCGCTCGACCCCCGACCTCCCACCGTAACCGGGAACTCCCTGAAATTTTCCTCGCCCTCGCTTCCACCATGGTTTTTTCCGTCATGGACGGCCCAAAGAATGTCATGCAGCTGCGTCTCCGGCCCGCCCAGGACGAAAAACCCATTTTCTGTCATGATTTTTTGTCATAGAAGTAGGAGCCCACCACATCTATGATGATACCGGGTTTTGTCACAATTATCATCATAGAAGTGTCATATGTATGACAGAATTTTTTTCGTTCAGCCCAAAATGTCACGGATGTCTTTTTTTTGTAGTGTAGGCCAGGGGCAAAGTGGCCGGCTGGGCAGGCCGGCTGGCTAGCTGGGCCGGTTGGCCCAGCGTGGGGAGGGGGGTTGTTTCTTTTCCTTTTTCTTTTACTTTTCTGCTTATTCAGTTCAGCACTGTTTGACATTTTACTTTATTAAATGAGTTTTCTTCAACATGAAACTTGTCACATAGATAGTGGTCATTATTTTTGAGAGGCTCACAAAGTTTCAAGTGGTTTGGGAAAGGTAAGACTACTTGTTGAAATTTTAAACGACCAAATTTAATGTTGCTGATCCACCAAAATATTGCTAGGGCCAAAATAAAATTCCAATTTGATTTGATTTCTTCATGAGAATTACTCAAGGGTGATTTGCAATAACTCGAACATTTTTGTCTCAATATTTGAAAACTTTTTTATGTTTTCCTCTATTTTGAATTTTGAATTTGAATCGGTTTTCGAACTAACGCGAACTTAGCAATAGTAATCGAGGTGATGTGGCATCATTAGTAGAGGTTACTATAGCTTAATTACCCGGGCGTCACATCATAACACCTCTATTAAGATGCTTAAAGAAGTTATTTTCCGAGGTTTGGAGTCCCTAGATACTTAATGACTGATGGCGGTTCACATTTTATTCATGGTGCTTTTCGTAAAATGCTTGCTAAGTATGATGTTAATCATACAATTGCATCTCCATATCACCCCCAGTCTAGTGGTCAAGTAGAACTGAGTAATAGAGAGCTCAAATTAATCTTGCAAAAGACTGTTAATAGATCTAGAAAGAATTGGTCCAAGAAACTTGTTGATGCATTATGGGCCTATAGAACTGCATATTAAAATCCTATGGGTATGTCTCCATATAAAATGGTTTATGGAAAAGCATGTCACTTACTCTCGAACTAGAACATAAGGCATATTGGGCCATTAAAGATCTCAACTATGATTTCAAACTTGCCGGTGAGAAGAGACTATTTGACATTAGCTCACTTGATGAGTGGAGAACCCAGGCTTATGAGAATGCCAAGCTGTTTAAAGAAAAAGTTAAAAGATGGCATGACAGAAGGATACAAAAGCGTGAGTTTAATGTAGGTGATTATGTTTTGCTATACAACTCTCGTTTAAGATTTTTTGCAGGAAAACTCCTCTCTAAATGGAAAGGTCCTTACATTATCGAGGAGGTCTACCGTTCCGGTGCCATAAAAATCAACAACTTCGAAGGCACAAATCCGAAGGTGGTGAACGGTTAAAGAATCAAACATTATATCTCAGGTAATCCCATAAATGTTAAAACCAATGTTATTAACACCGTAACCCCAGAGGAGTACATAAGGGACACTTTCCAGAACGTTTTAGACTCCAAAAAGGAATAGGTATGTGGTACGGTAAGTAAACTGAGTCCAAAACAGTTCTAATAGCAATTTTTCTCTGTTTTGGAATATTTAAGAAAATAGGAAAATAAGAAGTAGTCCGGGAAGGACACGAGGCATCCACGAGGGTGGAGGGCACGCCCTACCCCCCTGGGCACGCCCCTTGCCTCGTGGGCACCTCGTGTACCTTCTAGACTCCGTTTTCTTGCACGGTACTTCTTTTGGTCGATAAAAATTCATTATATAATCTCCCGAAGGTTTTGACCACCGTACCACGACGAAATCCTCTGTTTTTTGTTTTGAGCTGTTTTCTACCAGATTTTCTCAAGGTCAGGCATCATGTCGTCCCCCTCCTCCAACAACATGGGCGACAATGCTTGGCTAATGAAGATAGAGACGAAGCGAGAAGAAATCGGGGAAGTCAAGGGGGGTGACAAGATCAAGGAAGCCGCAGAGGAGCAAGTCCCGGCAGTAGAAGAAGAAGGCTTCTTTCAACCCCACTTCAATCATCTCACCCCTACTGAAATTGAAGCTTTCAAGATGATTGAGTTAGCTCGCATACAAAACAAGTATCTCACACATGAAAATATTTTGTTGCAAGAGCATATCACCACACTCTAGGGCATTATCCGCAAGTTGGAGGATCTCCTACGCTTGATGTGCGACACCCCGTCATCAACGACTCCATCATCACCACCTCCGAAGAAAGAGACATAAACACATGGGTATGGCACTCCCCTTGGCAACTGCCAAGCATGGGGGAGGTGCCCCGGTATCGTATCACCATCACACTTCTATCTTTACCGTTCTTCTTAGTTCGATTCTTTTGGTTATATCTTGATCTAGTAGAATAAAGTTTTAGTATGATTTAGTTTTGAGTTTTGCTTTATGATCCTTCTATGTGATCGAGTCCGTGAGCTATATATAATAAAGGTTAGTCTTGAGTTGAGGGCTTGGTTATCTTGCTATGATCTTGAGGGAATAATAAGAAAAAGAAAGAATAAAAAGAATTGAAGAGATCATATTGATCTTATGGAGAGTAATGACTTGACATATAAAGAGTATGATGAATAAAAGTTGTTGAGAGTTGACAAACAAAGTTTTGTTCATCGTTGCAATTAATAGGAAGTAATAAAGAAAGAGAGGTTTTCACATATAAATATACTATCTTGGACATCTTTTATGATTGTGAGCACTCATTAAAATATGACATGCTAAAAAGTTGATGTTGGACAAGGAAGACAACGTAATGGGTTATGTTTTCTTATATCCGAAATAAAGTATATTGTCATGGATCATCCAACATGTTGAGCTTGCCTTTCCCCCTCATGCTAGCCAAGTTCTTTTGTAGCGACCTGACCCGAATGGATCAAGTCTCTGTGCTTAAGTGTCATCCCTGGATCGGTATGCTGACACACACAGTACTCGAAGGATTTATAACAGAGGTAAATCACATGTATAAAGTAACATAAATACTATTACCTCAATCCATATAGCGGAAGCAACAAGGTTGTGGATTCCCATCAACACCAACGGCAAAGTTGAGTGTAGAAATCGTAACCCTAACGTATCACTTACTCGTTGTAAGAAACCCGCAACATGAGACGTTGCAGCCCGAAACGGGTCAGTACATTGAATGTACTGGCAAATTCACACCATAGAGAATGATGAACAATGGCTATCACTACATGCATATATGGCTGGTGGAAAAGCTCTATGGTTATAATGTTTTTGCGAAAAGCCAATTTTTTCCCTACTACAAAGGAATAAATTTTATTTAACTATCATGGTGGTTGTTAAACATTGAGAATGGTTGACAGCATTCTCAATCCCAATTAAGCATCATCATTAAAACCCAACAAAATTAATTAAAGTAACATGATGAGATCAACAGGATAATCCAAGAACTAGATACTCAAAATTGTCCATAACCGGGGACACGGCTAATCATGATTAGTTTGTACACTCTGCAGAGGTTTGCACACTTTTCCCCACAAGACTCGATCTCCTCCGTTGGATTTCTCGCACTACATGGTGTTTGAGAAACGGATGACCGAGACATAGTCTTTCAGAAGCGTTTGCACCTTACGATGGGTAGACCGTACCACCTACAACCCCTACATCTGCTAGTCTACCACTGTAAGAGTTCACACTACTTAATCAACTATGCTAGAGCCCATAATAGCTTGTGGCTGCACACGGAAGTTTCTAGCATGAATAATCTTATGATCCCTTTGAGCCTGGGTGGCGGTCCATAAAAAAACAGGAAATCCTGGTCTACCCAGGTGCCTAGACAGGCAATCCTGGAATAACCAGGTGCCTCAGTCCACCCAGATGTGTGTTTAAGTTGCCACCTTAAGTAAACCATTAATTAACAATCTCACATCTGTCATGGATACTCTCAAAACCCAATCCACGTCTACGAGCATAGCATGGCATGATAAGCAAACATAGAAGTAACTCCCAAAGGTTTGAAAGTAAACAGGTAATAGGTACTACCTCAACTACTTCCCATCCCATAATTTAATTAGATCCTAATCATGCAATGTTTGAGGATTGATCTAATGTAATAAAACTGGGTATGAAAGGGATATGATCAAAGTGTGAACTTGCCTGCAATGTTGATGAAGATGATTCGCACTCAAAACTCTTGATAGTTCTACTCGTCACACTCTGGTCAATCTATCGTAAGCAATCAATAGTAACCACACATAAGCAATCACTCAAAAGATCAGAGAGAACGAATAAGACGATTCAGAAAACATGAAAACCGAGCAAAAATAACTCTTGCACATAAAACAATTTCTAACAGTACCAAAATTATGTGAATTTGGCCTTATCAGAAAGTTTAGGTCAAGAGCTTTAATTTGCAAAAAGAATCAACTCAAACGGAGCTACGAAACTCAAATTATGATCAAACGAAGTTCAAATAGATATTTATTTGAATTCAAATTTTAAAACTTTCAAAAACATGTTCAAGTTGTTTTAATGGATAGATGGGATCATAACGAAGAAGTGGGCGTTGGTTTCATTGAATTTGGACTAACGACTAAAAAGTAGTGATCGTTTGAAAACCAGGGGCTGATCTATAAATAAAATCATCACAGATAGGTCCCTGGCCGAAATTGAATTGAAAAAGAAAATCCTATCAAACGAATGTTCGCTTCAGAAGCATACGTGATGAAAACCGTTCACTACCGAACCTAATCCGATGAACGCTCACTAAACAAACCAAACTAAATAATAAACCAGAAACGAAAAAAAACAAAACCGGCGAACCGGGGCAGTTCGGTTTAACTAAACCCTAAGAAATACTGAACCAATCTGTTCTAATAAACCTAACACTACAATGACAGAGATAAAAAGAAACGAACGGAGGGAGGCGCTTACAGAGGGCATGGTCGCCGGCTCAGGCGACGACTCCGGCAAGGTAGGCGAAGGCAGGGAGGGGCGGCGGCTCTGGAGTGGGGTCGGGCGGCGCTGGATGACGGGGTCGGGCAGGAGGCGACGCTGGTGGGGTTCAGGCGAACCGTGGCTCCAGCGAGGTAGCTTCGGTCATGCACGACGGTGACAAGGCGGTGGCTCCGGTGGTCCTCCGTCTCGTACGAGATCACGGGGAGGTGCGGCGCGGCAACGCGGACGTGATGGTGGTGGCGGAGGTGATCGGAAGGGGAGGGTGGAGGCACGGCAAGGCGGCGGAGCTCGGTGAAGCTTCACGAACTCCGGCGAGATCGGAATGACTCCTTAGGGCACGGGAGATCGAGGTTTTCGTGAAAATCGGACGAGGAGGAGTTGCTGAGTATTTATAGGGGAGTTTGGTGGGCGAGGGGCAAGGCAGCGAGCGAATCCCGCGAGAGAAATCGGTCGGCGAGGCGTGCGAGGGGCGGCCTCTGTCCCTGGCATGGAGAAGACGATGATGACAGGTGGGGTCCATGGGTCGAAGAGAGAGGGAGATGGGAAACGGATCGGATGACCGATCCGATGGGTTTCGGTGAGGCGCGTGTGGGGACTGGGCCGTGGCCTGGTTGGAGCTGGGCTGGCCCAGTCGGCGGAGAAGTTGTTTTTTTACATTTTCTTTTCCAGGAAATAAAATAAAACCAAGATAAAAATAAAACACAAAATAGTCATATAATATATCAAAATTTTCAGAAAAAGATTTCCTACAGCATGAACATTTTTCTAGAGTCAGATAAAATTCCCACAAATTCCAATAAAGCAAAGAGTGCTACTGCCCTACTAAAATCCAATAAAAACATTTTTTAAAAATACCAAAATTAATTCAAATTTATTTCTCTCCAATTTTCTGATGTAGGGAATCATGTTACCCTATTTTCCATATATTTTTATTTTGGAGAAAAATAATTTGAATAAAATCCAAATAACTCCAAATTGAAAATAAATTCAAAAGAACTTTGAATTTAATTCTTTGAAACTCCCAACTCACATTTCATATAATTTGAAGAAGTCATTTTATCTTCTCTCATGAAAATCATTGAGTTGCATGAAGTTTATGAATTGAAATATTTCCAAATGAAATTCAAATATTTTCAAATACCCTTTCATTTAATTAAATGGAAGAAGTCATATCATCTTCGCTCAAGGGTTTTGTATTTGAAAAGAATTTGAATTCACAGAGATAAAAAATGCAAAATGAAAGTTTGGGAAAGTCCTTTTATTCCCTCTCATTTAATTTTCAAAAGTTTCGAATTCACTCACTTTCAGTCAATCAACCAAATCTATCTATTTATTATAACATTCCAAAATTTAGAATTTTGGGATGTTACATCTTTGCACCAAGTAGAGATACTACTTGTGATTCCAAATATCCTTAAACCCAGTTTTGCCATGAGAGTCCACCATATCTACCTATGGATTGAGTAAGATCCTTCAAGTAAGTTGTCATTGTTGCAAGCAATAAAAATTGCTCCCTAAATATGTGTGATTTATTAGTGTGGAGAAAATAAGCTTTATACAAGCTTGTGATATGGAAGAAATAAAAGCGATAGACTGCATAATAAAGGTCCCTATCACAAGTGGCAATATAAAGTGACGTTCTTTTGTATTAAGATTTTGTGCATCCAACCCTAAAAACACATGAAAACCTGTGCTTCCCTCTGCGAAGTGCCTATCTTTTATTTTTGTCTTATGCCTTATGCAAGAATCGCGGTGATCTTCACCTTTCCTTTTTACACTTTATCCTTTGGCAAGCACATTGTGTTGGAAAGATCCTGATATATATATATATATATATATATATATATATATATATATATATCCAATTGGATGTAAGTTATCATGAACTATTACTATTGACATTACCCTTGAGGTAAAAGGTTGGGAGGCACACTATAAGCCCCTATCTTTCTCTGTGTCCGATTAAGACTTCATACCCATAAGTATTGCGTGAGTGTTAGAAATTGTGAAAGACTAAATGATAGTTGAGTATGTGGACTTGCTGAAAAGCTCTTATATTGACTCTTTCCGATGTTATGATAAATCGCAATTGCTTCAATGACCGAGATTATAGTTTGCTAGTTTTCAATGAAGTTTCTGATTCATACTTGACATTGTGAATAGATTGTTGCTTTAGCATAAGAAATCATATGATAATATATATATATATGTTGCTGTTATAAGAATGATCATGATGTCCTCATGTCCGTATTTTATTTTATAGACACCTCTATCTCTAAACATGTGGATATATTTTTCGATATCGGCTTCCGCTTGAGGACAAGCGAGGTCTAAGCTTGGGGGAGTTGATACGTCCATTTTGCATCATGCTTTTATATCGATATCTATTGCATTATGGGTTGTACTATGCATTATGTCACAATACTTATGCCTTTTCTCTCTTATTTTACAAGGTTTTCATGAAGAGGGAGAATGCCGGCAGTGCTACCTCTTGAGCACTGCTTTGGTTTTCCCTTGAAGAGGAAAGGGTGATGTAGTAAAGCAGCGTAAGTATTTCCCTCAGTTTTTGAGAACCAAGGTATCAATCCAGTAGGAGGCCACGCACGAGTCCCTCGCACCTACACAAACAAATAAGATCCTCGCAACCAACATGATAAAGGGGTTGTCAATCCCTTCACGGTCACTTACGGAAGTGAGATCTGATAGAAATGATAAGATAATATTTTTGGTATTTTTATGATAAATATGCAAAGTAAAATAAAAGGCAAGAAAAATAACTAAGTATTGGAAGATTAATATGATGGAAAATAGACCCTGGGGACATAGGTTTCACTAGTGGCTTCTCTCGAGAGCATAAGTATTATGGTGGGTGAACAAATTACTGTTGAGCAATTGATAGAATTGAGCATAGTTATGAGAATATCTAGGTATGATCATGTATATAGGCATCACGTCCGAAACAAGTAGACCGACTCCTGCCTGCATCTACTACTATTACTCCACACATCGACCGCTATCCAGCATGCATCTAGAGTATTAAGTTCATAAGAACAGAGTAACACTTTAAGTAAGATGACATGATGTAGAGCGATAAACTCATGCAATATGATATAAACCCCATCTTGTTATCCTCGATGGCAACAATACAATACGTGCCTTGCTGCCCCTACTGTCACTGGGAAAGGCACCGCAAGATTGAACCCAAAGCTAAGCACTTCTCCCATTGCAAGAAAGATCAATCTAGTAGGCCAAACCAAACTGATAATTCAAAGAGACTTGCAAAGATAACCAATCATACATAAAAAAATTCAGAGAAGATTCAAATATTGTTTATAGATAAACTTGATCATAAACCCACAATTCATCGATCTCAACAAACACACCGCAAAAGAAGATTACATCGAATAGATCCCCACAAGAGAGGGGGAGAACATTGTATTGAGATCCAAAAAGAGAGAAGAAGCCATCTAGCTAATAACTATGGACCCCAAGGTCTGAGGTAAACTACTCACACATCATCGGAGAGGCTATGGTGTTGATGTAGAAGCCCTCTGTGATCGATGCCCCCTCTGACGGAGCTTCAGAAAAGGCCCCAAGATGCGATCTCACGGGTACAGAAGGTTGCGGCGGTGGAATTAGGTTTTTGGCTCCGTATCTGGTAGTTTGGGGGTACGTAGGTATATATAGGAGGAAGAAGTACGTCGGTGGAGCAACATGGGGCCCACG
>NC_041392.1:165581591-165588409 GCF_002162155.2 Triticum dicoccoides
CCTACCTCGTGCCTTCCTTGTTGGTGTCTTGACGTAGGGTCCAAGTCCTCTGGATCACGTTCATTCCGAAAATCATGTTCCCGAAGGTTTCATTCCGTTTGGACTCCGTTTGATATTCTTTTTCTGCGAAACTCTAAAATAGGAAAAACAAGCAATTCTGGGCTGGGCCTCCGGTTAATAGGTTAGTCCCAAAAATAATATAAAAGTGTATAATAAAGCCCATTAAACATCCAAAACAGAATATAATATAGCATGGAACAATAAAAAATTATAGATACGTTGGAGACGTATCAAGCATCCCCAAGCTTAATTCCTGCTCGTCCTCGAGTAGGTAAATGATAAAAAGAGAATTTTTGATGTGGAATGCTACTTAGCATAATTTCAATGTAATTCTTCTTATTGTGGCACGAATGTTCAGATTTGATATGATTCAAGATAAAAGTTTAATGTTGACATAAAAACAATAATACTTCAAGCATGCTAACCAAACAATTATGTCTTATCAAAATAACATAGCGAAAGCAAGTTATCCCTACAAAATCATATAGTCTGGCTATGCTCCATCTTCCCCACACAAAATATTCATATCATGTACAACCCCGGTTTTAGCCAAGCAATTGGTTCATACTTTTTAACGCGCTTCGGCCTTTTCAACTCTTACGCAATACATGAGCACAAGCCATGGATATAACACTATGGTGGAATAAGGTATAATGGTAGGGGTTATGTGGGAAGACAAAAAAGGAGAGAGTCTCACATCAACGAGGCTAATCAACGGGCTATGGAGATGCCCATCAATTGATGTTAATGCAAGGAGTAGGGATTGCCATGCAACGGATGCACTTAGAGCTATAAGTGTATGAAAGCTCAAACAAAACAAACTAAGTGGGTGTGCATCCAACTTGCTTGCTCACGAAGACCTTGGGCATTTGAGGAAGCCCATCATTGGAATATACAAGCCAAGTTCTATAATGAAATTTCCCACTAGTATATGAAAGTGACAAAATGAGAGACTCTCTATCATGAAGATCACGGTGCTACTTTGAAGCACAAGTGTGGTAAAAGGATAGTAACATTGTCATTTCTCTCTTTTTCTCTCATTTTTTATTTGGTCCTTTTTTTATGGCCTCTTTTTTTTATTTAGTCCGGAGTCTCATCCCGACTTGTGGGGGAATCATAGTCTCCATCATCCTTTCCTCACTTGGGACAATGCTCTAATAATGATGATCATCACACTTTTATTTACTTACAACTCATGAATTACAACTCAATACTTAGAACAAAATATGACTCTATGTGATGCCTCTGGCGGTGTACCGGGATATGCAATGAATCAAGAGCGACATGTAGGAAAGAATTATGAATGGTGGCTTTGCCACAAATACAATATCAACTACATGATCATGCAAAGCAATATGACAATGATGGAGCGTGTCATGATAAACGAAACGATGGAAAGTTGCATGGCAATATATCTCGGAATGGCTATGGAAATGCCATAATAGGTAGGTATGGTGGCTATTTTGAGGAAGATATAAGGAGGTTTATGTGTGATAGAGTGTATCATATCACGGGGTTTGGATGCACCGGCGAAGTTTGCTTCTCAAGGTGAGAAAGGGCAATGAACGGTACCGAAGAGGCAAGAAAATTGCGGAAAGTTAAGTGTGCATATAATCCATGGACTCACGTTAGTCATAAAGAACTCATATACTTATTACAAAAATTTATTAGCCCTCGAAGCAAAGTACTACTATGCATGCTCCTAGGGGAAGGGTTGGTAGGAGTTAACCATCGCGCGATCCCGACCGCCACACAAAGGATGACAATCAATAATACCTCATGCTCCGACTTTGTTACATAACGGTTCACCATACGTGCATGTTACGGGAATCACAAACTCCAACACATGTATTCTTCAATTCCACAATTACTCAACTAGCACAACTATGATATTACCACCTTTATATCTCAAAACAATTATCAAGCATCAAATTTCTCATGATATTATAATTAAAGCAAATTGCCATGCTTATTTTAAGATTTCTCAAAATAATATAAGTGAAGCATGAGAGATTAATAGTTTCTATAAAACAAATCCACCGCCGTGCTCTAAAAGATATAAGTGAAGCACTAGAGCAAAAACTATATAGCTCAAAAGATATAAGTGAAGCACATAGAGAATTCTAACAATTTCCGAATCAAGTGTGACTCTCTCAAAAGGTGTGTATAGCAAGGATGATTGTGGCAAACAAACAAATAAAGACTCGAATAATACAAGACGCTCCAAGCAAAACACATATCATGTGGTGAATAAAAATATAGCTCCAAGTAAAGTTACTGATGGAAGTAGACGAAAGAGGGGATGCCTTCCGGGGCATCCCCAAGCTTTGGCTTTTAGATGTCCTTAGATTATCTTGGGGTGCCATGGGCATCCCCAAGCTTTGGCTTTTAGGTGTGCTTAGATTATCTTGGGGTTCCATGGGCATCCCCAAGCTTAGGCTCTTGCCACTCCTTGTTCCATAATCCATCAAATCTTTCACCCAAAACTTGAAAACTTCACATCACAAAACTCAGCAGAAAATCTCGTGAGCTCCGTTAGCAAAAGAAAACAAAACACCACTTCAAGGTACTGTAATGAACTCATTCTTAATTTATATTGGTGTTAAACCTACTGTATTCCAACTTCTCTATGGTTTATAAACTATTTTACTAGCCATAGATTCATCAAAATAAGCAAACAACACACGAAAAACAGAATCTGTCAAAAACAAAACAGTCTGTAGTAATCTGTAACTAACGCAAACTTCTGGAACTACAAAAAATCTACAAAAATAGGACGACCTAGATAATTTGTTTACTGATCAGCAGAAATTGGAATCAATATTTTATCACGTTCTGGTGATTTTTAACAATTATTTTCGTGAACAGAAAGTTTCTGGAATTTTCAGCAAGATCAAATAACTATCATCCAAGAAGATTCTATAGGTTAAACTTGGCACAAACACTAATTAAAACATAAAAACACATATAACCAGAGGCTAGATCAAATATTTATGCCTAAATAGAAGCAAAAAGCAAAAAAATAAAATAAAATTGGGTTGCCTCCCAACAAGCGCTATCGTTTAACGCCCCTAGCTAGGCATAATAGCAATGATAGATCTATGTATTGCCATCTTTGGTAGGCAATCCATAAGTGGCTCTCATAATAGATTCATAAGGTAATTTTATTTTGTTTTAGGGAAGTGTTCCATGCCTTTCCTTAACGGAAATTGGAATCTAATATTCCCTTCCTTCATATCAATAATTGTGCCAATCGTTCTAAGGAAAGGTCTACCAAGAATAATAGGACATGAAGGATTGCAATCTGTATCAAGAACAATAAAATCTATGGGCACATAATTCCTATTTGCAACAATGGGAACATCATTGATTCTTCCCATAGGTTTCTTAATGGTGGAATCCGCAAGGTGCAAGTTTAGAGAGCAATCATCAAAATCACCGAAACCTAGCAAATCGCACAAAGTCTTTGGAATCGTGGAAACACTAGCACCCAAATCACACAAAGCATAGCATTCATGATCTTTAATTTTAATTTTAGTAGTAGGTTCCCACTCATCATAAAGTTTTCTAGGGATAGAAACTTCCAAGTCAAGTTTTTCTTCATAAGATTGCATCAAAGCATCAACAATATGTTAGGTAAAGGCTTTATTTTGACTATAAGCATGTGGAGAATTTAGCACGGATTGCAACAAGGAAATACATTCTATCAAAGAGCAATTATCATAATTAAATTCCTTGAAATCCAAAATAGTGGGTTCATTAATATCTAGAGTATTGATCTCTTCAATCCCACTTTTATCAATTTTAGCATCAAGATCTGAAAAACACCAAATTTTTGGAACACCTTCTAGGTAAAGGTGGATCATATTCAGTCCCATCATTATCAAGATTCATATTGCAAAACAAAGATTTAATAGGGGACACATCAATAACTTTTAGATCTTCATCTTTATTTTCATAAAAAAATTCCGGCTTAGCGGCCATCTTATTAACTAAGGTGGCCTGCTTATTCGAAACTTCAGCTATTAATTTCTCAAGATGAGCAATCTGAGATTTCAAACCATCAAATTCTTTAGACATATCATCGAGCTCTTTATTCATATAGCCCGTAAAGCTTTTTGTTCCTTGAGCTCGTTTCTAAAGAAATTATTATGCTCAAATTGTAAGACCATAAAACTCCTGACGTTGCTTTTGATATCTTCTAACCTTTTAAGGTGAATATCACCAAATCTAGGTAGAGCCATCGTGACAAGCAGGCAATCCAACACACGAGCAAATAAGAAGCGAGCGAAAAAGAGGCGAACAGAAAAGAGAGGGCGAATAAAATGGCAAGGGTGAAGTGGAGGAGAGGAAAATGAGAGGCAAATGACAAATAATGTAATGCGGGAGATAAGGGTTTGTGATGGGTACTTGGTATGTTGACTTTTGCATAGACTCCCCAACAACGGCGCCAGAAATCCTTCTTGCTACCTCTTGAGAACTGCGTTGGTTTCCCCTTGAAGAGGAAATGGTAATGCAGTAAAGCAGCGTAAGTATTTCCCTCAGTTTTTGAGAACCAAGGTATCAATCCAGTAGGAGGCCACGCACGAGTCCCTAGCACCTACACAAACAAATAAAATCCTCGCAACCAACGCGATAAAGGGGTTGTCAATCCCTCCACGATAACTTACGAAAGTGAGATCTGATAGAAATGATAAGATAATATTTTTGGTATTTTTATGATAAAGATGCAAAGGAAAATAAAAGGCAATAAAAATAACTAAGTATTGGAAGATTAATATGATGGAAAATAGACCCGGGGGCCATGGGTTTCACTAGTGTCTTCTCTCGAGAGCATAAGTATTATGGTGGGTGAACAAATTACTGTTGAGCAATTGATAGAATTGAGCATAGTTATGAGAATATCTAGGTATGATCATGTATATAGGCATCACGTCCGAAACAAATAGACCGACTCCTACCTGCATCTACTGATATTACTCCACACATCGACCGCTATCCAACATGCATCTAGAGTATTAAGTTCATAAGAACAGAGTAATGCTTTAAGTAAGATGACATGATCTAGAGGGATAAACTCATGCAATATGATATAAACCCCATCTTGTTATCCTCGATGGCAACAATACAATACGTGCCTTGCTACCCCTACTGTCACTGGGAAAGGACACCGCAAGATTGAACCCAAAGCTAAGCACTTCTCCCATTGCAAGAAAGATCAATATAGTAAGCCAAACCAAACTGATAATTAGAAGAGACTTGCAAAGATAACCAATCATACATAAAAAAATTCAGAGAAGATTCAAATATTGTTCATAGATAAACTTGATCATAAACCCACAATTCATCGGTCTCAACAAACACATCGCAAAAGAAGATTACATCGAATAGATCTCCACAAGAGAGGGGGAGAACATTGTATTGAGATCCAAAAAGAGAGAAGAAGCCATCTAGCTAATAACTATGGACTCAAAGGTCTGAGGTAAACTACTCACACATCATCGGAGAGGCTATAATGTTGATGTAGAAGCCCTCCATGATCGATACCCCCTCCGGCGGAGCTCCGGAAAAGGCCCCAAGATGGGATCTCATGGGTACAGAAGGTTGCGGCGGTGGAATTAGGTTTTTGGCTCCGTATCTGGTAGTTTGGGGGTACGTAGGTATATATAGGAGGAAGAAGTACGTTGGTGGAGCAACATGGGGCCCACGAGGGTGGAGGGTGATAACCCACAAGTATAGGGGATCGCAACAGTTTTCGATAAGTAAGAGTGTCGAACCCAATGAGGAGCTAAAGGTAGAACAAATATTCCCTCGAGTTCTATCGACCACCGATACAACTCTACGCACGCTTAACATTTACTTTACCTAGAACAAGTATGAAACTAGAAGTACTTTGTAGGTGTTTTTGGATAGGTTTGCAAGAATATAAAGAGCGCGTAAATAAAAAGTAGGGGCTGTTAAGGTAAAGAAGCAATAAAGTAAATATAGCGAGCGTGGAAAAGTGGTGGTAGGAGTTGCGAAATTGTCCCTTAAGCAATTGACTACTTTACTAGACCGATAGCAAGTATCATGTGGGAGAGGCCACTGCTAGCATGTCATCCCTGACTTGGAATTCTATGCACTTATGATTGGAACTATTAGCAAGCGTCCGCAACTACTAACGTTCATTAAGGTAAAACCCAACCATAGCATTAAGATATATTGGTCCCCCTTCAATCCCGTCTGCATCAATTTCTATGCTAGGCTGAAGCTTCTGTCACCCTTGCCCTCCAATACATAGTCCTATCAACATACAACTAACCCTACGGTGTGATCCATGCGTGCACTCATATGATGGGAACCAAAGGATAGCAACATAACCACAAGAAAATTAAATCAATCATAGCAATTCGTCAACCACCGATAGGACAACGAAAATCTACTCAGACATCATAGGATGGCAACACATCATTGGATAATAATATGAAGCATAAAGCACCATGTTCAAGTAGAGGGTACAACGGGTTGCGGGAGAGTTGACCGCTATAGATAGAGGGGGGAAGGTGATGGAGATGTTGGTGAAGATGGCGAAGGTGTTGGTAAAGATCGCGGTGATGATGATGGCCCCCGGCGGCGTTCCGGCGCCACCGGAAGTGAGGGGGGGGGGGAGCCCCCCTCCTTCTTCTTCTTCCTTGACCTTCTCCCTAGATGGGAGAAGGGTTTCCCCTCTGGTCCATGGTCTCCATGGCGTGGGAGGGGTGAGAGCCCCTCCGAGATTG
>NC_041392.1:165588737-165592899 GCF_002162155.2 Triticum dicoccoides
TCTCTTTGCTGCCCTTTCACTATTTCTTTTATATCCGAAGATCCATAACTCCGATCGAGTTGAATCTTTCGCCCAGATCTTTTTCCAAAAATTAGCTTTCTTGCAACCAAAGTAGAGCAGCAACCGCCTTACGGGTGTCCCATGAGGGTCAGGGGCGCGCCTGCCTGGAGTGGGTGTGGGCCCCACCACTACAAAAAAATACACTTCCATGATGATACGTGTTTGTCACAGTAGGTCGCATTTTTTGTCATGCATGTACATCCATGACAAATTTATGACAGAATCAAGATGGTCATACCTGTGCTGTCGTAGAAGTGTTCCATGACATTACCAAAATTATCATCACGAAAGTGTCCACTTCCATGACGATAAATCGCGCGTCACAGAAGTGCTTTCGTCAAGGGTGACCGACACGTGGCATCCACCGTAACGGAACGCCGTTAAGCTATCGGGTCGGGTTTTGGATCCGATAACCCGTTAACAGCCCCGACCAATGGGGATTTTCCACGTGTAAAATCATCATTGGCTGGAGGAAACATGTGTCGGCTCATCGTTGGGACAGATGTCATCCACTCATTGGACGGAAGGCGCCTATGATACGTCGACACGTGGCACGACCCAACAGAGGCCCATTCCTGTGAAAAGGCCGGCCCATTTGACTTGGTCAAAAGGTGGCGGGCCGGCCCATGGAAAGCCTGTTAACGGCATGTTCGCATATAGCCCATTTACAGCCTGCTAACCCAAGGACTGTTACGCCCTATCCGAATTAGGCCCAGTAGCGTCATCTGGGCCATCCAATATGATTCCAGCCCGTTTTCACTTCTGGCCCATGTATGGCCCATGACGTCTTTCGGCCCATATGAGGCCCTATGTAACTCTTGGCCTATTAACGGCCCGTGGTGAAACTGGCCCGTAATGAACAGTGTATCACTTTACACCCATTAACAGCTCGTGGTGAAACTGGCCTGTAATGAACAGTGTATCACTTTATACCCAGTAACGGCCCGTTATTCCGTTGGGCCGTATCCAGCCCATATTATCTTTCGGCCTTCTCAGAGCCCATTTAATCTTGGGCTCATTTCTAGCATTCGTTTACTTATGGCCCGTTACTGTCATTTTCTGCTTGTGGGCCAAATTCAGCCCGTGGTTACAGTCTGCCCGTTTGTGGTCCGTTAATACGTTGGGCCGTTTTCATAGCGCCATCAAATACGGCCTATTAATGATGGCCCGTTATGGTCGGCCCATGAACGGACGATTCCAACTCTAGCCCATTTACGGCCATAATGCGGCCTATTATTGGCCCATGTTTGGCCAATCGATCGTACGGCTCGTATAAGGCCCATTGATGATACGGCCCGCAGAAGGCCCATCGTTTCTACGGCCCATAGAAGGCCCATTGTTTCTATGACCCGTAGAAGGCCCACTGTTTCTACGGCCAGTAGGAGGCCCAGTGTCACTACAGTAAATATTAGCCCATGGTTATTGTGGCCTAGTTTTAAAAAATAGGTTACTGCAGCCACTAGCTAACCACGGAAAAAGAACTGCAATGACTACAAGCAAACAAATAAACAAGACAACAAGGAAATAAATTAGCAAGCAACTAACGCTAGGCTATCACGGCTATTACACATATTACATCCACTGGGCATCAAAGTTCGCCACCAGTGCAAATATAGGGAACAAAGCAGCATATCATATACACTGGTTGTCAAAGTTGGCGACCAACGCAAATAAATGCCGTAGCAAAACAAATCCAGAACTGAAACCACTTCAGAAGATCTCAAGAAACAATATCCTGGGTACCCATAATGCTGGCAAGATGCTTAGCAAGCTTATTAACTTTCTATTGTTTGGCGCTTAAATCCTCTAGCGCTTGCTGTTACACCAGAAAGTATGCATCTGAATTCTGCAGGGACTTCTTCAGTCCTTTAGCTTCCTGTCGCAGCACATCTGATCGATGTCTTTCAACTTGAAGTTGAGACTCAAGAAGACGAACTGATTCAGGCAGCGAGTTCGAAGAGCTTGTGCCAGCAGTAGTGGCCAGAAACTCGAACACTACATCAAGACAGGACTTTTGGGTTCCCTCAGTGTCGTCAAGATAGTTTTTATCAGCTTTCTTGGAGACCAACAGGGATGTCTCACTATCTTGAACCTTATCTGCATTACTTCCTTTACCATTGGATAATGCGGTACTGTTCTCCAATATTTTGTCCGCATTCTAAAAGAGAAACAAGCATACACATCACATGTTTACCATGTTGTATATGAAACTCATTTTGGTAAATGAGTTCAGTAGTAAAGTGGACAGGATAACAGCATGAAACAAACATATATCTATGTACCATGGTCACTTTATGGTCTATATCATTCTAGTTTTTGTTGCTAAATCAAGATAGAGACACAGTTCAAATAATATTTGTTCAATACAAAGCAGAATAGACAGAATATAAGTGTGGGTAACTATAGAGCAATAACAACACTTGTAATGTGCATGACATGAGAACATAACTATTTATTCAATTGAAACTGAAATCAACATAGAGCAGGTTACAACAGCAAACCGGTTAAAGAAACAGGTTTAAAACATACCTGTTGCGCCATTGGAGTTTCAATTCCATCTTCAAATTTAAAAATAGTTGGTATGAGTAAATACAGTAATGCAAGAGCAAAGGAGTATGAACCATAGCTACAGAACCTGATCTGAGAACAAATCTTCTTCTCCTTTAAGCGTTGAGTTGGGATTCGGAGTGGTGGTCCTCGTGCTTTGGGCACTGCAGTTCCCTTACTAACTTCTCGTGTTTGTGTGCTCTATGGTTGAGACGGTGCTGTGTCAACTGGAACTAGGTTACTATCTGCCGAAGTTGGGGTAAGAAGGGGTGTAGCTGGTTCTCTGTCCAATTGGGTAGGGGTACAATCTGTGAGAGTCTGGTTTATGTGTGGTGGATCTGGTCCTTGGGCAAGTACAACCGTGGTTCTATCTGCATCAACTGGTAGCACTATCTTTTCTGAAGACCGTGTTGTTACTCCCTTAGATACTACCATCACGCTCTCGAATTCAAATGGCTGATAAACAAGAAAAGTAATTGAAAGTATAGACATTGTATGATAGACAGGTGCAATGGATAGTGGGGAATAAAAGAGGGCATGAAATAATTCATATTTATGTTGTCTAACCAAACAGGATAGCATGACACAATTTCACATATATGATGGCTAACTAAACAGGATAGCATGACACAATTTCACATTATGATGGCTAACTAAAAAAGATGGAAAGACATAGTTCAAAATATGAGACTATGTAAACAGGATGACATGACATAACTATATAATGTGTTTATTAAATAGGTTGGCATGCCATAATTCACATACATTCATGGATAGAATGCTATAATTCAAAATATGATGATTGTAAACACTAAATAGGATGAGATGATATAACTATATGATGTCTTTATTAAATGGGTTGCCATGCCATAATTTAGATAGATGATGTGTATGTACTATGTAAACATGATGGCATGATATAATTCAAATATATGATTTATATAGTAAGCAAGTAAGCAGATGGAAATCCATATATGATGTAAAAACTAAGCAATGCAAGACAACATGCATGACATGGGTAATATAACCCTACCAAGTTTGAGCATGGACCTCAGGGGGGAAATAGGACTGGTCATCAGTCTCTGAATCCTCCTCTGAGGAGCTCTCTGTAACCAGCAAGATGTCTGCTTCAGCAGGTAGCATTGTCTGCTCTGAATACCTTGTTTTCACTCCAGATACTTCCATCACCACTTCAAATGGTTGATGCACAGGAAGAGTAGTTGAATATACAAACGTTGTCAACAAATGGAACACGTAATACAAAAAAATGATAGCATGATATAATTCACATACATGATGATTGGCTAAACAGCATGGCATTGCATAATTCACATATATAATGCCTTTGCAACAAGATAGCATTGTATAATTCACATATATAATGTCTTGCAACAAGATGGCAATGCATAATTCACATATATGGTAATTAGACACTGAACAAGTGGCATTCACACAAAGCATGTCTAAACTAATCAAATGACATAGCAATGCGAGACACCATACGCACGATATGAGCAACATAACCCTGCCAAGTTAGAGCATACACCTCGGGGGG
>NC_041392.1:165593139-165620042 GCF_002162155.2 Triticum dicoccoides
AATGCGAGACACCACACACACGATATGAGCAACATAACCCTGCCAAGTTAGAGCATACACCTCGGGGGGGGGGGGGAATAGGACTGGTTATCTGTCTCTGAATCCTCCTCTGAGGAGCTATCCGTAACCAGCGAGATATGTGCTTCGTCAGATAGGATAGTCTGCTCTGAAGACCTTGTTTTCACTCCAGAATTTGCCATCACCGTGTCAAATGGCTGATGCACACGAAGAGCAGTTGAATGTACTAACATTGTTGACAAATGTAATATGTAACGAAAAAAAGGATGGCCTGATATAATTTACATATAAGATGACTGGCTAAGTAGGATGGCATTGCAAAATTCACATATATGATGCCTGGCTAAACAAGATAGCGTTGCATAATTCACATAAATGATGAATAAACTAAACAGATGGCATTTGCACAAAGGATGTCTAAACTAAGCAGATGACATATTTGATGTATAAAGTAAGCAATGCAAGACACCATATGCATGATATAACCAACATCAGCATGCCAAGTTAGAGCAAAGACCTCAGGGGGTAAATAGGAGTTGTCTTCTCCTTGTGAATCCCCCTCAGAACAGATATCTTCGTCTCGATTACAATCCGAAATGCGTGGAGGAGGGCTGCCTTTGCGCCTACCATGGGGCGACGTCTGCATGAAATTTTATTGCCACGCAAGGCTCGTCTCTTTTGCTCTACATGTTCAGTTCCATTGTTTACAATAACTGTCATGCATAGGAATAAAACATAGTGAGATTATGTAAGGAGTTCACATAAACGATGAATAAACTAAACAGATGGCATTCGCACAAAGATGTCTAAACTAAGTAGATGACATATTTGATGTATAAAGTAAGCAATGCGAGACACCATATGCATGATATAACCAACATCAGCATGCCAAGTTAGAGCGAAGACCTCAGGGGGTAAATAGGAGTTGTCTTCTCCTTGTGAATCCCCCTCAGAACAGATATCTTCGTCTCGATTACAATCCGAAATGCGTGGAGGAGGGCTGCCTTTGCGCCTACCATGGGGCGACGTCTGCATGAAATTTTATTGCCACGCAAGGCTCGTCTCTTTTGCTCTACATGTTCAGTTCCATTGTTTACAATAACTGTCATGCATAGGAATAAAACATAGTGAGATTATGTAAGGAGTTCACATAAACGATGAATAAACTAAACAGATGGCATTCGCACAAAGGATGTCTAAACTAAGTAGATGACATATTTGATGTATAAAGTAAGCAATGCGAGACACCATATGCATGATATAACCAACATCAGCATGCCAAGTTAGAGCGAAGACCTCAGGGGGTAAATAGGAGTTGTCTTGTCCTTCTGAATCCCCCTCAGAACAGACATCTTCCTCTCGATTACAATCTAAAATGCGTGGAGGGGGGGCTGCCTTTGCGCCTACCATGGAGCGACGTCTGCATGAAATTTTATTGCCACGCAAGGCTCGTCTCTTTTGCTCTACATGTTCAGTTCCATTGTTTACAATAATTGTCATGCATAGGAATAAAACATAGTGAGATTATGTAAGGAGTGCATGCAGAAATCCAGAGTGATGGTAGCAACCTGTGGATAGACCCAAAACCAATAATAGCAGGCATATAATGGCTTCAGTTAAAAAATACAGATAATGGCTTCTTTACTGTTTGTTTCCCACCCAACATGAAACTCATAGTAGACAACGGAGATTAACCAGATAGTAGATAGATACTATTGATAGCGGCCCCGATATGTACCACACAACCATTTAAAAACTCAAGTTTGACCATTAGTTTGGAGCTGACTCAGAGTCTAATCGGTGAACAGGACGATAAAGTAGCATGTAATATTAAGCGATGCATAACATAAGCAGACACGAAAGAGTGCGACCTCTCTTGCGGAACCGTGTAGTCCTCGAGGTCATCTGCTCGGTTGATGATGGTAATGCAGTTTTCATGGCTGCAAGCGGCGGGGAAGAAGATCTGAGGCGGCGAAAGAGAGTCTGGAGGCCGGATCCCTGCTGTGCTGGACCCTTCTGTCGTTGGAGCAGCTGAGCTGGGGTGGACGACGGCGTAGCAGGAGCGGGACAAACCACGCAAGGTTTTCTTTGACAACTATCTGTAAGAGAAGTAATTCTGTAAGGGCTCGTTTGTATTGGAGGATTCCAACAATGCAGGGATAGGAAATAGACAGGAATAGGATAGGAATGCACGTGCAAAACAGAGAATTTAAAAACACAAGATTTCTGCCAATCTGGGTGTTTGATTCACAACAATTGGAAGATCACATGTTGCAAAGAAGCATGGTGAGATTAAGTCAAACCACAAGAAAATGTACGGTTATAATGCTATTATGCTACTATCTCTTAGTCTTGTGCTTCATGAATAGGAATTTGAAAAGGAGGACAAGTGAAAATTAAAATTCCTACGTTTTTTCTTTCAAGGAGACACTAAAGGAACAAATCCGTGTGCTCAGTGGACAATATATATAACATGTAGAGTAAAAAAGATATTCAACAAGTGTACAACCTCTTTGGCGAAGCCATGTCGATCTCAGCGTGATTGGGTTGGCCGGTGAGGATGCTCCGGCTGACTTTGCTATCGGAGGAGGGGAAGAAGATCTTAGGCGTCTGGAGATGGAGCCCGAGGTACTGCTCTGTTGATGGAGGGTTTCATCGTAGGAGCAGCTCCGGTGAGTTGTACGACGCTGAGGCTGAAGCAGGACAAGAGAGACAATGAACAACGTTAACCTAAGTGGAATTCTAATAGCATCTCCAATACATGACGTAAAATACATAACCACAAAGTGCTAGATGTAAAATACATCAACCGCTCATCTCTGAACTTAACTGTCGAAACTGAACTTAACGGTCGAAACTGAACTTAACTATCAAAATTGAATTTTGCTGTCGAAACTGAATTTTGCTGTCGAAACTGAACGCACTAGCAAGGTGAGGCTACACGTCGGCCGACTGACTTTTTCATCTTTGGTCAGTCGATTTTGCAGCCGTTGGATACGAAATCAAGGGCCTACGGTTCATCTTCAACATCCACCCCCTGAGCCGCCAGCCACCACCGGCCAAACAGCAGCCCCCTGCGCCGCCCCGCCCACCCCGAAAACACTCCCCACCGCCGGTCCGCCGCCGCCCCGGCCATCCCTCTAGGCCCCCCGTGCCGAGCATTTTCTCCGGCGATCCCCACGCCACCGCCCCACCAACGCTCCGCCACCGCCCCCATCCTGAACCCTAAGATAGATAGTGGGGTACCTCTCCGGCGAGCCTCCCTCCCTACTGCGGCTGGTTCTTCCTTCACCCCGGCAAGCCCCCCCACCCCCTGAAAATCGACTGACCCAAAAGTCGATTCATTCGACTGAAGTGTAGCTAACTCGGAGCAGCATCGCAAGCAAGAGCAAGAGCGAGAGCAGCAGGGCGAGCAAGAGCAATAGCAAGACCAGACCAGGCAGGTGACCGAGAGCAAGAGCAGAGCAGCAGCGCGAGCGAGTGCTAAAGCAGCAGCAGCTCCTACTGATGTGGACGTCGCCGCCGAGGGAGCGACGCCGTGGAGGAAGTGGCCGACGACGCCGCCGTGGATGGAGCCACGCCGTGTCGGCTCGGGACCGAGCGCTGGCAGCACCGTGAGATCGCATCAAGAAGAAAATGCGGCAATTAGTGTACAACCTCTTTGGTGGCACCGATTAGGCCGCAACTTCATCCGAGGAAACGGTGATGATGATGCTCTTCCGGTGGTGCAGGTGAAGACGGCGGTGTGGGAATGGAGGTGGCGCGAAAGACGATGGGAATGTCGGGGCAGCTCCTTGGAGGTGGAGGACGGGGTGGCTGAACCGGCGGGACGATGAGATCGACGACGGATCCTCATCCGGTATGGTGGATGAGGGACGTCGAGGTGTTGTTGTGGACGACATCGTCGGGGAAGAGGCTCCGGCTGGGTGGCGGACGGAGCAGGGTGTGGGGTTTCGTCGCGGGTTTTCGCGGCCTTGGTGTACGAATGGGTGGGAGGATGGGATGGCAGTGGGGAACCATGGCTTAGAGACGCGCTTGTCCGAAATGTGGGGTAAGTTACAAAAGTACCCCCAGCGATTTGAGGCGGTTCTTTTGGTTCAGGGGTACCATGGGCATTTCACATGTCGGGATTTCACAGGAGGTGGGAGTGCGTTGTAATTTCGGAATAGCAAGGCGCGGGTTGAGATGGAGGGAGTTGTCGGAGCACAACGAGACAAAGATATATCTTAAATATTTCGGGCTAACAAGGCGCGGGTTGAAATTTCCGGACAAGCCTAACGTGTACTATACCAAATCAATGCGCACTACAAATGTCATTCAAAACTTTGAATTCGTGTTATGTTCAATTAAAATATTTCGCTATGTGTATAATACATGCAACCTACTACTCAAATGAACGTTTTAGTGCATTCCAAACGTATATACTACCGCTTCAGTATGAACTAAATTTGAATTCGTTTCTCTATTTGAATAAGATCTACAGTAATGATTGTTGTGAAGTAAAAGCATTTGAATTCGTTTCTCTGTTTTAATAAGATCTACAATCATAATTATTGTCAAGTTAAACCATCGTTTGTGTATTATCTTCACAGCACACCACATGATTAGTCTCGAATTACATATGAACTATGTGTACTATATGAACTCGAACTAGATTTTTTGAATCCACTTTATTTTGATTTCAAATCACATTACATTTCTAGCTCTAGCTAGATCTTCGTAATCTAAACCATGTCTCATATGTATAATGTGTTTACCACATTATGTATGGTGCCCCGCCCCCTACGCCTACAAGTATTTAGATGTGAGTTGCAAACACCACACATTCCCACAAATTCAAATAAAATGTGAGAATGTTCGATATATAGTATTGTTTAGATTGTTCGATGTTTAGTTGTAAGGTGCAAACGCCACACATTATCACAAATTCAATATAAAATGTGAGATTGTTTGATGTATAGTATGGTTTAGATTGTTCAGCATTTAGCTGTGAGTTGCAAACGCCATGCATTATCACATTATGGTATAACATGTGCACAACACGTGTATCACCGCTATATTCATGCATGCAATGTTTAAAACACTCTGATCTCCTATTCAAATATATGAATCCGCTTTCATATCAAATTATGATCTTTGTTAGTCTCTTACACCCACACAATCCTCTAACCTTTGTAGCTACCACTAACTTTCTCTCGTGCATGCACACGCCCTCCTCGCCCTCCCCTCCCATCGACATTCTATCCACCGGGCACATTCATTTTTTTATTTAGGTCGTTCTCCCAGAGTCTCCACAACTCCTTTCGACACACACCGATCGATAAACCTCTCCAGCGATGCCTGCCTACAACATACACACACACCTTCAATCTCCTCCTTTATGTGTCCTTGCCTTGTTTCTCTCATACGGTCAGACACACGTGTAAACTCTTGCCCCTCTTTTCATCAATCTCACAACCGCACACTCCTCCCCCTATCTAGCTAGTAGTTGGGCCTCTCGCACCACCTTCTAGCTCCATTCTCTCTATCTATCCGTCTCGCTGGGCCTTATTTGCCTCTAACAAATGGACGTACACCGACTGATCTCTTGCTATACATATAGCTAGCTAGGTCCTTATAACTCGTTTTTACCCACACGTAAATCGATCTACCTCATTAGTTGTGTCTCTCCCTTCCTCCGACAAACAAAAATTGATCTACCGATCTAGTTAGGTTTGCTTACCAAACACATGGTTCCCCTTCATCATCCATGGATGCATCCCGACAGATCTATCATGCACAGGCACACACAGAAACACATCCCCACTCTTATTGATAACATTGCAGTTCCACCCTCAGTTTGTCTAGTAGGCCTCTCCCACCATCTTCGAGAAGCAACTCCATCACCCATCCAGCACTCTACCCCTCTCCCTCCCTCTCCCTCCCTCTCTCTCTCTCCTCTCTCTCTCTCTATCCCATCATATTTCCCGTCCTTCAGTTATGTATGGATGTCGACCGGTCTCCCTCAAGACATAGCTGGGTCTCTCCTTCTCAACACATATACGAGTCGTTCTACCTCTATAGTTAGGCCTCTGCCTACCCCTCCCCCACCCCCTTCCCCCCACACACACCGATACATCAAGCGCTCTAGTCATGTCTCCCTGCCACACACAAACTTGACATGTGCCCTCTAATGTTCCGGTAGGCCAGTCGCCCTATATCTTTGACTTGCACACACACACGCACACACAATTTCGATGGCTCTCTTCATAGATCTCGCACGCACCCACTTGAAACTCTCTTCGACTCTATCGATAGCTATGATCCCTCCCTCTCTTCTCGTGGACTGCCCGACCCTCTATGTATGATATGGATAGGCCTCCATTTCACACACATTGCATGCAAAAATTTGTTTGAGATGTCATCGACACATATTCCCACAAATAATTCACGAAATCAACCCCCACCCCAAAACAAAAAACACTCACGAACGCGGTTTATATCTCTCACACACACCCACGTAGGTGGGGGACGTGCACGAAGAGAATAGGTGCATGCACGGTGCACGTACTCCCGTCTCTTTCCCAACCACACCCGCGCGGGTACACGGTGGAGCTCATTTCTGTATGAAAAAGGCAGCCCACATGGTAATTTGGCACGTGTACTGGTTGTCCACTTGGTGGAGGGAGGATCGTCTACCACGGGTGAAGAAACAAATTGTGACTTGACGTGTTATGTTAAAAAAAGAGGCAAACCATGTGGGGCCTACCTTAGAGGCAAGGCTCTATACACTGGAGTACTTTTGATGTGTCCCGTCAACTCGCAGAACGAGGAGAAGCTTGCTTAGTACACCGTCTCCCCCGCCCACGGGCGCGGTGGTTCACAGGATGAGGTGAAGCTTGCTCTGCCTTACGCCCGCTCCCTCGCCCATGCGCGTGGTGGCTCGTAGGATGAGGAGAAAAATTTACTACTCCCTTCGTTTACTCCTCGTCCCTACTACCTTGGTTATATAGATTATATCATATTGTTTGGAATATATATGTCCTTTAGTAGATTTCAATATGAACTACTAGTACATACTCCAAACACTGATGTATATAGACGTATTTTAGAGTGTAGATTCACTCATTTTGCTCCGTATGTAGCACTCTCCCTCGCCCCACGACCCTCGCCCACGTGGTGGACGTGCAGCAATTCATTCGGTCTCATATAGCCAGAACGATATATACTGCACTACCATTATTGCTCGACTTCCCGAAGAGGCGAAGAGCCAATCGCAAGGTTAATAGTATTTTGGAGATGCCAAGCGCAAGGTTATAGGAGAACGAGTAGTAGGTGCCGCGTCATTTATAAATAAAGTTTTTTTTCTTCAGTGGCACGTACGCAATATGATAGGTTCATATGGAGAGAAAAGGAAACCGCTCCACTATATACATAGTCAGGACGGGCCAGCCTACACAGTTGCTTGCTGGGGTTGCTCTCTTCACACTCTCTCGCACAAAACGACTGTGGCCACATCTCTAACATCCCGGCAGATCATGTCCGCTTGGGGAAGGGGTGGATGCTTAGTGGTGGCCGTCGCCGACGGCGAAAACCCACTGTCGGCACGTCCCGATCAGGGGTCCCCGCCGTTCTCTCTCACAAAGCCGATGAGGTTTCCTCTGTCCCTTGCTCACTGCCACGACATCGGCAGTTGCCGCCTCCCGCCGCCCTCCTCAAGGTTGAGCTACGTCCCTCAAGTACAACTCCCTTTATAGCTGGCTTGCACCACTGCTCCAGCTGCCCACATCACTCCCTGTGGATATTTCTCTACTTCTTTGCCCCGCACATAGCTCTATTGGCTTCTATGTACTGTATTTGTGATGAGTTTATGTCTCATCAACTAGTCCCAGTAATCTTATTCTAATCACGCTTCTTCAATTTCTTTGCCACAGGGATGCTCATCTCGATTTTGGTGAAACCGCACAAAATGATCCGATGGTCAAAAGGTTGCAAACTTCATTTCTTAGGAAGCGCCACGTTGCCAGCAAATTAAAGCCTGGTTAGGGTTTACGGTTCAAGGGCTAGGGACTGCATGGATCGTTTTTTCTTTAGCTGTCTCTGTTCCAAAATAAGTGTCAACTTTAGTAGTAGTACAACTTTGTACTAAAGTTTGCACAAAGTTGAGACACTTATTTTGGAACGGAGGGAGTACATATTTGCTATGATCTGTCAACCATTGAGATGCAATAGCATGCATGTTAGTCTCCTTTGTATTTGATGAAATGTTGCAACGGGCAACCTTGGACGCAAGATACATGTAACAGAAGCTGGAAGCTTCATAGCATTGTACAAATTTATCTCGCTGATAAATTACAGTACGTACTATACTAGTACTTCCTCCGTTCCTAAATATAAGTCTTTGTAGAGATTTCACCATGAACCACATGCGGATGTATATAGATGCATTTTAAGTGTAGATTCATTCATTTTGTTCCATATGTAGTGGGATCTATACAAAGACTTATCTACTAGTAATAGCTAGCCCCCAATACTAGGAATTCTCTATCCTCTCATTGAGCCACATCATCAAAATTGATGTAGCCGTTAGATGAAGTAAATCAGTCCATAATAGCTGTCTGATCTAGACGTTGAGAGGCTCCGCACTAAGCCACATGCAAGCATGCAGAAATACCGTGGCACATGCATGTGAGTGGGTTTTAAATCACATCAACATGTCTGCATGCAAGCATGCACCGGTAGCATGCATGTAAGTGAGCTTTTAAGTCCCATTAACATGTCAAAAAGAAAAATATAATCCCGTTATGCAGTAGGAGTTGGCTGATCTAAATGATGATGGGAGTTTATTTAGTTTGGCTACCACATTTTTCATGCGGTTATAGAGTTTTTTTTAGTTCTATGAAATCAATAATTTTGCGTAGAGAGATAAACCGTTGTTCCGCGGCAAGGCGCGGGGACTCATCTAGTAATATTTAGGAATGGAGGGAGTACTATGTAAAGAGTTAGGTGTCGCACTGTGATAGTGTGAGGTGGGCCATGTAATCACTGAGCCTGCGTGTTTCCACTGCTCTTGCATGCCTCCGCTGTAAGAATGGAGAAAATTGTAATCTAGTAGTAGTACCTCCTTCCGCCGAAAGCGTGAGACATCCAGCAGTCCTACCACCTCAGTAATAAGTTGGACGGACGAAGCAACAGCCATCAAATCACATAGACCCAGCAGTAAGTTGGATGGACGAAGCAACCATCACTCTTGCGCTAGTGAGAGGTCGCGTCCGCTCTGCCTGGGCATGAATGCGGCACCGATTCTTTGGAGCGGTGCTGACCATTTTAGGCGGGAAGAACACGCGGGCGATGGAGGAGCTTTGGGTGGGCCAGGCTGGTCAGGAGCGGGCGTGGCAGCTGTCCGCATGTCCCTACCGGACACGCCCAGAAACGGGAGGATGCACCGACTCTCGTGGCTAAAATCGTACACTACACAACATCTCTCTGTAGGAGTAGGTCGATCTGTCGCTCTCTCTAACACACACATGCTGTTAAACACACACACACACACACACACACACACGCACGCACCTTGGTCCTGTTGCACCTTCTAACGTGACTTATTACACCTAGACGGAGGGAGTAGTAAGTATACGAGATACGGTGGCACACTGACTTAAGTCGAATACTGCTACCTCTAGAGCTTGCGTTGGTTTTTCCCGAAGAGGAGAGGATGATGCAGCAGAGTAGCGTAAGTATTTCCCTCAGTTTTTGAGAAACAAGGTATCAATCCAGTAGGAGGCCACACTCAAGTCCCTCGTACCTCCACAAAACGATAACTACTCGCAACCAACGCGATTAGGGGTTGTCAATCCCTTCAGGTCACTTACGAGAGTGAGATCTGATAGATAGTGTTTTTGGTATTTTTGGTATAGAGATGCAAAGTGAAAAGTAAAAGGCAAAGTAAAAAGCAAAGCAAGATTAAAGTGATGGAGATTGATATGATGAGAATAGACCCGGGGGCCATAGGTTTCACTAGTGGCTTCTCTCAAGAGCATAAGTATTCTACGGTGGGTGAACAAATTACAGTTGAGCAATTGACAGAATTGAGCATAGTTATGAGAATATCTAGGCATGATCATGTATATAGGCATCACGTCCGTGACAAGTAGATCGAAATGATTCTTCATCTACTACTATTACTCCACTCATTGACCGCTATCCAGCATGCATCTAGAGTATTAAGTTAAAAAGAGAGTAACGCTTTAAGCAAGATGACATGATGTAGAGAGATAAATTCATGCAATATGAAATAAACCCCATCTTGTTATCCTCGATGGCAACGATACAATACATGCCTTGCTGCCCCTTCTGTCACTGGGAAAGGACACCGCAAGATCGAACCCAAAGCTAAGCACTTATCCCATGGCAAGAACTCCCAATCTAGTTGGCCAAACCAAACGGATAATTCGAAGAGACTTGCAAAGATAACCAATCATACATAAAAGAATTCAGAGAAGATTCAAATATTGTTCATAGATAGACTTGATCATAAACCCACAATTCATCGGTCTCAACAAACACACCGCAAAAAGAAGAAGATTACATTGAATAGATCTCCACAAGAGAGGGGGAGAACATTGTATTGAGATCCAAAAAGAGAGAAGAAGCCATCTAGCTAATAACTATGGACCTGAAGGTCTGAGGCAAACTACTCACACTTCATCGGAGAGGCTATGATGATGTAGAAGCCCTCCGTGATGACGGCCCTCTCCGGCGGAGCTCCAGAACAGGCCCCAAGATGGGATCTCGTGGATACAGAAAGTTGCGGCGGTGGAATTAGGTTTTTGGCTCCGTATCTGTTCATTTTGGGGTACGTGGGTATATATAGGAGGAAGAAGTACGTCGGTGGAGCTTCGGTGGGCCCATGAGGCTGGGGGCGCGCCTGGGGTTGTAGGGCGCGCCCCTACCTCGTTCCCACCTTGAAGCTTCCTTGGTGTAGGGTCCAAGTCTCCTGGGTCATATTCGGGAAGATAATCACGTTCCAGAAAGGATTATTCCGTTTGGACTCCGTTTGATATTTCGTTTCTTCGAAACACTGAAATAGGCAAAAAACAACAATTCTGGGCTGGGCCTCCGGTTAATAGGTTAGTCCCAAAAATAATATAAAAGTGGAAAATAAAGCCCAATATAGTCCAAAACAGTAGATAATATAGCATGGAGCAATCAAAAATTATAGATATGTTGGAGACGTATCAGGCATCCCCAAGCTTAATTCCTGCTCGTCCTCGAGTGGGTAAATGATAAAAAGAGAATTTTTGATGCGGAGTGCTACTTGGCATAATTTCAATGCAAAATCTTCTTAATTGTGGTATGAATATTCAGATTAGAAAGATTCAAGACAAAAGTTCATATTGACATAGAGAATAATAATACTTCAAGCAAACCAACAAAGCAATTGTGTTTTCTCAAAGTAACATGGCCAAAGAAAGTTCATCCCTACAAAATCATATAGTTTAATCATGCTCCATTTTCATCACACAAGAATGCTCTCATCATGCACAACCCCGATGACAAGCCAAGCAATTGTTTCATTCCTTAATAATTTCATACTCATAAACTTTCACGCAATACATGAGCGTGAGCCATGGATATAACACTATGGGTGGAATAGAATATAATGATGGGGGTTATGTGGAGAAGACAAAAAAGGAGAAAGTCTCACATCAACGAGGCTAATCAATGGGCTATGGAGATGCCCATCGATTGATGTTAATGCAAGGAGTAGGGATTGCCATGCAACGGATGCACTAGAGCTATAAATATATGAAAGCTCAACAAAAGAAACTAAGTGGGTGTGCATCCAACTTGCTTGCTCACGAAGACCTAGGGCACTTGAGGAGGCCCATTGTTGGAATATACAAGCCAAGTTCTATAATGAAAAATTCCCACTAGTATATGAAAGTGACAACATATGAGACTCTCTATATTAAGAACATGGTGCTACTTTGAAGCACAATATATGAGACTCGCTATATCATGGTGCTACTTTGAAGCACAAGTGTGGAAAAAAGGATAGTAGCATTGCCCCGTTTTATTTATTCTCTTTTTTTGGGCCTTCTCTCTTTTTTTGGACTTTATTTTTTTATTGGGACAATGCTCTATTGAATGATGATCATCACACTTCTATTTATTTACAACTCAATGATTACAACTCGATACTAGAACAAAGTATGACTCTATATGAATGCCTCCGGCGGTGCACCGGGATATGCAATGAATCAAGAGTGACAAGTATGAAAGAATTATGAATGGTGGCTTTGCCACAAATACTATGTCAACTACATGATCATGCTAAGCAATATGACAATGATGAATGTGTCATGATAAACTGGATGGTGGAAAGTTGCATGGCAATATATCTCGGAATGGCTATGGAAATGCCATAGTAGGTAGGTATGGTGGTTGTTTTGAGGAAGATATAAGGAGGTTTATGTGTGAAAGAGCGTATCATATCACGGGGTTTGGATGCACCGGCGAAGTTTGCACCAACTCTCGATGTGAGAAAGGGCAATGCACAGTACCGAAGAGGCTAGCAATGATGGAAGGGTGAGAGTGCGTATAATCCATGGACTCAACATTAGTCATAAAGAACTCATATACTTATTGCAAAAATTTACAAGCCATCAAAAACCAAAGTATTACGCGCATGCTCCTAGGGGGATAGATTGGTAGGAAAAGACCATCGCTCGTCCCCGACCGCCACTCATAAGGAGGACAATCAAATAACACCTCATGTTTCAAATTTGTTGCATAACGTTTACCATACGTGCATGCTACGGGACTTGCAAACTTTAACTCAAGCACTTCTCAAATTCACGATTACTCTACTAGCATGACTTTGATATTACTACCTCCATATCTCAAAACAATTATCAAGTATCCTACTTTTCTTAGTATTCAACGCACTCAAAAGAAAGTTTCACAAATCTTGAATACCAAGCATGTTATTATGAAGCAAATTACCATGCTATTAAGACTCTCAAAATAATTTAAGTGAAGCATGAGAGATCAATAGTTTCTTTAAAACAAATCCACCACCGTGCTCTAAAAGATCTAAGTTAAGCACATAGAGCAAAATTATAACGCTCAAAAGATATAAGTGAAGCACATAGAGCAAAACTACATAGCTCAAAAGATATAAGTGAAGCACATAGAGTATTCTATCAAATTCCAACTCATGTATGTCTCTCTAAAAAGGTGTGTACAGCAAGGATGATTGTGGCACACTAACAAACAAATACACAAATAATACAAGACGCTCCAAGCAAAACACATATCATGTTGGTGAATAAAAATATAGCTCCAAGTAAATTACCGATGGAAGTGGACGAAAGAGGGGATGCCTTCTGGGGCATCCCCAAGCTTTGACCTTTTGGTGTGCTTGGATTATATTGGGGGTGCCATGGGCATCCCCAAGCTTAGGCTCTTACCATTCCTTGTTCCATAATCCATCAAAAGAATTCACTCAAAACTTGAAAACTTCACAACACAAAACTCAAAAATCTCGTGAGCTCTGTTAGAGAAAGAAAACAAAAGACCACTTCAAAGTACTGTAATAAACTCATTCTTTATTTATATTGGTGTTAAAACTACTGTATTCCAACTTCTATATGAATTATAAACTATTTTACTAACCATAGATTCATCAAAATAAGCAAACAACACACGAAAAACAGAATCTGTCAAAAACAGAACAGTCTATAGTAATCTGTAACTAACGCAAACTTCTGGAACTCCAAAACATCTACCAGAATTAGACGACCTAGACAATTTGTTTATTGATCAGAAGCAATTGGAATCAGTATTTTATCACGTTCTGATGATTTTTAATAATTTGGGCACTGAACGCAAAGTTTCTGGAAATTACAGCAAGATCAAATAACTATCATCCAAGAAGATCCAATAGGTCTAACTTGGCACAAACACTAATTAAAACACAAAACCACATCCAAACAGAAGGTAGATGGGTTATTTATTCCCTAACAGAAGAAAGACACAAAAAACTAAAAATAAAACTAGGTTGCCTCCCAACAAGCGCTATCATTTAACGCCCCTAGCTAGGCATAAAAGCGAGGATAGATCTAGGTATTGCCATCTTTGGAAGACAATCCATAAGTGGATCTCATGATAGTTTCATATGGCAATTTTATTTTCTTTCTTGGAAAGTGTTCCATGGCCTTTTTTAATGGAAATTGAAATCTAATATTCCCTTCCTTCATATCAATAATCGCACCAACCGTTCTAAGGAAAGGTCTACCAAGAATAATAGGGGAAGAAGGATTGCAATCTATATCAAGAACAATGAAATCTACGGGCACGTAATTCCTATTTGCAACAATAAGAACATCATTAATCCTTCCCATAGGTTTCTTAATAGTAGAATCCGTGAGATGTAAGTTTAAAGAGCAATCATCAAGATCGCGGAAATCTAGCAAATCACACAAGGTTTTGGGGATAGTGGAGACACTAGCACCCAAATCACACAAAGCATAAAACTCATGATCTTTAATTTTAGTTTTAATAGTTGGTTCCCACTCATCATAGAGTTTTCTAGGGATAGAAACTTTCAACTCAAGTTTTTCTTCATAAGATTGTATCAAGGCATCAACAATATGTTCGGTGAAGGCTTTCTTTTGACTATAAGCATGTGGAGAATTTAGCACGGATTGCAACAAGGAAACACAATCAATCAAAGAGCAACTTTCATAATTAAATTCCTTGAAATCCAATATAGTGGGTTTAGCAACATCTAGATTTTTATTTCTTTCAATCCCACTTTCATCAATTTCATCATAAAGATCTAAATACTCCGAATTTTTGGAACGCCTTCTAGGTAAAGGAGGATCATATTCAGTTTCATCAAGATTCATATTGCAAAACAAAGATTTGATAGGGGACACATCAATAACTTTTAGATCTTCATCTTCATTTTTATAGAAATTGGAAGAACACGCTTTAATAAAGGAATCTTTGGAAGCACGCATCCTAGCGGTTCTTTCCTTGCACTCATCAATGGAAATTCTCATGGCTTTGAGAGACTCATTGATATCATGCTTAGGAGGAATAGATCTAAGCTTTAAAGAATCAACCTCAAGAGAAATTCTATCGATGTTCCTAGCCAAATCATCAACTTTAAGCAATTTATCTTCAAGCAAAGCATTAAAATTCTTTTGTGAATTCATAAACTCTTTAACACTATTCTCAAATTCAGAGGGCATCTTATTATAATTTCCATAAGAGTTGTTGTAGGAATTTCCATAATTATTAGAAGGATTACTAGGATATGGCCTAGGATTAAAATTCCCTCTATACGCGTTGTTACCAAAATTATTTCGACCAACAAAATTCACATCCATAGATTCATTGTTATTCTCAATCAAAGTAGAAAAAGGCATATCATTAGGATCAGAAGAAACACTCTTAGTAGCAAATAATTTCATAAGTTCATCCATCTTTCCACTCAAAACATTGATTTCTTCTATCGCATGCACTTTTTTATTAGAAGATCTTTTAGTATGCCATTGAGAATAATTAACCATAATATTATCTAGGAGTTTAGTAGCATCTCCTAAAGTAATTTCCATAAAAGTGCCTCCCGCGGCCGAATCTAAAAGATTTCTAGAAGCAAAATTCAATCCGGCATAAATTTTTTGTATAATCATCCACAAATTCAAACCATGAGTAGGGCAATTACGTATCATTAATTTCATTCTCTCCCAAGATTGTGCAACATGTTCATGATCAAGTTGCTTAAAATTCATAATATCATTTCTAAGAGAGATGATCTTAGCGGGAGGAAAATACTTAGAGATAAAAGCATCTTTGCACTTGTTCCAAGAATCAATACTATTTTTAGGCAAAGACGAAAACCAAGCTTTAGCACGATCTCTAAGCGAAAAAGGAAATAGCATCAATTTAACAACATCATTATCGACATCTTTTTTCTTTTGCATATCACATAAATCAACGAAGCTATTCAGATGAGTAGCGGCATCTTCACTAGGAAGGCCGGTGAATTGATCTTTCATAACAAGATTCAACAAAGCAGTATTGATTTCACAAGATTCAGTGTTGGCAAGAGGAGCAATCAGAGTGCTAAGGAAATCATTATTGTTGGTATTGGTGAAGTCACACAATTTGGTAGTATCTTGAGCCATCGCGACAAACAAGCAATCGAACACATGAGCAAACAAAAGGCAAGCAAGAAAAAGGCAAACGGAGAAGGAAAAGGAGAAGGAGAAGGATAAGGAGAAGGAGAAGGAGAAGGAAAAAGAGAGGGTGAATAAAACGGCAAGGGTGAAGTGGGGGAGAGGAAAACGAGAGGCAAATGGAAACTAATGTAATGCGAGAGATAGGGATTGTGATGGGTACTTGGTATGTTGACTTTTTGCGTAGACTCCCCGGCAACGGCGCCAGAAATTCTTCTTGCTACCTCTTGAGCTTGTGTTGGTTTTCCCCGAAGAGGAGAGGATGATGCAGCAGAGTAGCGTAAGTATTTCCCTCAGTTTTTGAGAACCAAGGTATCAATCCACTAGGAGGCCGCTCTCAAGTCCCTCGTACCTGCACAAAACGATACCTACTCACAACCAACGCGATTAGGGGTTGTCAATCCCTTCACAGTCACTTACGAGAGTGAGATCTGATAGATAGTGTTTTTGGTATAGAGATGCAAAGTGAAAAGTAAAAGGCAAAGTAAAAAAGCAAAGCAAGATTAAAGTGATGGAGATTGATATGATGAGAATAGACCCGGGGGCCATAAGTTTCACTAGTGGCTTCTCTCAAGAGCATAGGTATTCTACGGTGGGTGAACAAATTACGGTTGAGCAATTGACAGAATTGAGCATAGTTATGAGAATATCTAGGCATGATCATGTATATAGGAATCACGTCCATGACAAGTAGATCGAAACGATTCTGCATCTACTACTATTACTCCACTCATCGACCGCTATCCAGCATGCATCTAGAGTATTAAGTTAAAAGCAGAGTAACGCTTTAAGCAAGATGACATGATGTAGAGAGATAAATTCATGCAATATGAAATAAACCTCATCTAGTTATCCTCGATGGCAACGATACAATACGTGCCTTGCTGCCCCTTCTGTCACTGGGAAAGGACACCACAAGATCGAACCCAAAGCTAAGCACTTCTCCCATGGCAAGAACTACCAATCTAGTTGGCCAAACCAAACGGATAATTCGAAGAGACTTGCAAAGATAACCAATCATACATAAAAGAATTCAGAGAAGATTCAAATATTGTTCATAGATAGACTTGATCATAAACCCATAATTCATTGTTCTCAACAAACACACCACAAAAAGAAGAAGATTACATCGAATAGATCTCCACAAGAGAGGGGGAGAACATTGTATTGAGATCCAAAAAGAGAGAAGAAGCCATCTAGCTAATAACTATGGACCCGAAGGTCTGAGGTAAACTACTCACACTTCATCGGAGAGGCTATGATGATGTAGAAGCCCTCCGTGATGACGGCCCTCTCCGGTGGAGCTCCGGAACAGGCCCCAAGATGGGATCTCGTGGATACAGAAAGTTGCGGCGGTGGAATTAGGTTTTTGGCTCCATATCTGTTTGTTTGGGGGCACGTGGGTATATATAGGAGGAAGAAGTACGTCGGTGGAGCTTCGGTGGGCCCACGAGGGTGGGGGCGCGCCTGGCGATGTAGGGCGTGCCCCCTACCTTGTGCCCACCTCGAAGCTTCCTTGGCGTAGGGTCCAAGTCTCCTGGGTCATATTCGGGAAGAAAATCACGTTCCAGAAAGGATTATTCCATTTGGACTCCGTTTGATATTCCGTTTCTTCGAAACACTGAAATAGGCAAAAAAACAGCAATTCTGGGCTGGGCCTCCGGTTAATAGGTTAGTCTCAAAAATAATATAAAAGTGGAAAATAAAGCCCAATATAGTCCAAAACAGTAGATAATATAGCATGGAGCAATCAAAAATTATAGATATGTTGGAGACATATCAAGTACAAGTGCCCAAAATTTGTGTGCATGTTATAATAAGGATTCACTTAAAATAGTACGTGAGCAAACAGAGGGATCAATTGGACAGTGTTCCCGAGCAGTAGCGAGATGTGTGAGGTAAGATACACCGCTGGCGCTTTTAATTTTTCTTATTAATTTGTTTGTTTCACCCTGTGACTGGTGGGACCCAACGTACTACATGGAGAGAGGTAAGGTGACTAAGGCTACATTATTTCTGCACCACTGTGGATAGTCTTACCACCAAAGCCACATGACACGATTATGATTGAAATCCCAATGAGTCCCACACACACAAAAAAACACGGCATGCTTGTCACACGAATGCAGGAATGTATAAAAGGTTATTTCCTTCTCGTTGAACATAACGGGAGGGTTGTGTAGCTGGTTAGCCTGTTCGCTCATCAAACTTGAGGTCTCGGGTTCGATAACTACACTTGAGCATAATTTGTGCCAGGAGGATTCTTTGACTGGTCAAAATGTTTTCTAGGGTTTGCACGATTCACACTCTCTCTCCACTATATATATACACGCTGGAGCCTCAGCGCTTGTAGTTTCTCTCTTCACACTCTCTCGCCCTCTCCCGCTGGAGTCTCAGCGCTTGTAGTTGCTCTCTTCACACTCTCTCGCCCTCTCCAGATATAAACAAGACTTCCTTGGCCTCTCTCTCCCCTCACTGCTGCTCAAAGAGCCGGCAGGATCCGTCCGCCGGGAAGGGAAGGAGGCTTAACGTTGTCGCTGTCGGCGAGGTACTACCGGCGCAGCTGTTCACTTTCCACCCAGCGGCGGCACGGGAGGGCCTCCAACCCCTTCTTCTTCGTCGTCATCCCGTCGCCCACCGAACCACGCCCCAAGAACCTTAAGGTATAATTTACTTACTCCACATGCATTGCTCTAGCTGCATGTATACCATGAATCTAGGACGTGGTTCAAAGAGGAAAGGAGTGGGGGAAAGTAGTGGGAAAAGTTGTATATAGCATGAATCTAGGACGTGGTTCAAAGAAGAAATGAAGGGGGAAAGTTGTATAGCATGAATCTAGGACGTGGTTTAAAGAGGAAAGGAATGGGGGAAAGTAGTGGGGAAAGTTGTATCGCATAAATCTAGGGCGTGGTTCAAATAGGAAAGGAAGGGGCGAAAGTACTAGTTCAAAAAGGAAAGGAAGGGACAAGGCTGTAGAGTTTGAGCAGGACTAGATTTGCTGCGCTCACATAGGGAAAGGTGTCTAAAGATAACAAAAATGGGACCAACACAAATATGCTCCTTGGTTGTTTGTTCTTTGTTGCAACAGACTGTGCATGACCACAGTACATCGGTAGATGCACATGGTGTTGGTGCGTCCACTGTCCCGTGCAACTCATTAGCTGTTGTTAATCTAAGGCCCTATTTGGTTAAAAACTCCCTAGTCCCTACCTGCTTGGTTCTAGGGACTAAACATGGACTAGAGGTTATTAAATGACATGCTAAAAGACCATGTTACCCCTAGTAATGAACTAATAGAGACAAGGTGCGATGTGTGGCAGGGGCAACTGTTGGAAAAAGTCCCAAAAAGACTCCCTCGGGGTCTTCTTTCTTTAGTCCCAAATGCCCACTTTTAGTTCCTAAAAGTCCCTCCTGTTTGGTTTAGATGGGACTGACACGGAGTTTTTTAGTCCCTACACCAAAATTTCCCTGTAAACAAACACCCTCTAATAATGCCGCTGGAAAATTGATGCAATACCACAGTTAAAAGCAAATTACATGTTTAACGAATTTTATTGTTAATATAATCTCTATGTTAATGTTAATCAATGCCACTGTATGAGAAATGCTACTGTCTTGCTTTCATTCCCATTTAGATAAGGTAGATGCTTCTTTTTGTTGGCTTCTGTGTCATCCACCATTACTGACCACTAATTGTTTCCTTTGCACCTCTGTGTAAACATCGTTATCTACTTCACCTTGTTGCCATTGTGACCTTTTGTTGCACTGCACAAAACACTTTTGTTTTAAGAGTGTTTTGTGCAGTTCAACCAAAATGTCACACCGACAATGTTGCTTGATTGCTTGATCTTAGTGGAACTGCACAAGGGGAGATCTTACTTCCTATCCGTTAAGGCGAATTTGGTTAAGATCTTCTTCTTGTGAGTTTTTTGAATTCCACATCATGAGAGGTCAGTACTAGCCTTCTTTCACATGATTCTGCAGTGTGCTTTCATATGTTGTGCTACTTGTACGATAATGTTGCTTGATTTTAGTGAACTGCACAAATGGAGACAAGACTTCCAATCTGTATGTGCACCGTAATATCCCATTGAGGTAAGATAAGGATATTTCACAACTGCTGGCCTGTATTTTGCAACTTTCATAAGAAAATTAAGTTTAGTACTATACTTGTGCTCCCTAATTGACATGCCAAATCTTACATTGAAGGCGAAGCTTGTCTGTTATTGAACCAAGCGATGAAGTGGAAGAACAAGCGGAAGAAAAACAAAAATCAACTCCTGGTGCTGTAACGAAGCACTGGAACTGTGATGACACAAGTAATGATATAGTTTTGCATCTTAATTTATTGCTATGGCTGGAACGAGCAATTGTTTTGCCACTGATTTGATGCCACTCTTAATATAATATGTAATTATCTCTACTTGTGCAAACAAGGATCTTCTTTGAAGATACCATATATTTTAGTGGAACTGCACAAGAAGATGTTGGAAACATTAAACTAATTGAGGAGTATATAGTAAGCATGGCCACCACCATAGATAGCAACAGATGGTTCCGGAGAAGTGCTTCATTTGTATGCTCTACACAATAAGCCCCCTGACAAAGGTTGGTACTCGCCCACTGATTTCATCCATATGATTGAGCTTTGTCATCTCTATTGGTGTTGTGCTACTATTTAGATACTGTCATGAAAAAGTGGTATTGTCCTTGAGAAGTGCTTCATCTGTGCTGTTTTAAATATTTCCTTTCCTTTTTTTCGAGCAAACAGGGATGCTAGCATTTAGTAGTCCTCTTGTCTTTGCACAACATGATCATCTTCCTCTGAAGAAGAATATGGAGTACGTGAAGTGACTTGTTCCGATTATGCCAGGATGAAGAAGCCCTGTCTATCTTCTCATCAGAAGGAGCAGTTGAAGGATGGTTACATTACTCCCCACAAGACCAAACTAACTTCAGCTCAGAAGGACTGACAAATCTCCATTTTTTTGCTGTGATATGCGAGTACAATGTTGTTCTAGGATTCTTTCTGGTGAGTTCCATTTTTCTAAAAGTGTGCTCTACATGGACCATGTATGTGCCTGTTGAAACTGTCAATTCATAGTACAGTTTGCTTTATACTAATCACTTTTTTGTATTTGTGCAAACAGGGGTGCTCAGCTACATTTTAATGGGAACTGCACAAAATGTTCATGAATACATTGAATCATTCATTTCCACCACAAGAACGGAGGTGCCGATAAGTTCAAGGTGTTGCAACATATAAGGGCGAAATCATACAAGCTACACGCAAATTTGGTTGATTTTGGTGGAACTGCACAAAAAGAACAGCTGGTTTATTTAGCACGAGGTGCCATGTCAATGTCCGAACTGATGGCAAACCCTGCCCATTCCACAATCGTAGGCATTTGATATTTTGGAATGGGACAACCTTGTCAAATTTTGCTCATTGATTTTAGCAAGACATGCGTTTGATATTTTCGAATGGGACGCCCTTTGCTGTCAGCAGCGTCGATCAATTTTTTTATTTATTCTTTAGTTGTGAAGTAAATATTGCCTCTGACATGTGAGTCACTGAGATGCATAATGATCGATTGTTTTGAATGTTCTCTATGAATTGTCAGGCCTGTGTGTTTGATTGCAATGAACAGAAACGCTAAAAAGCTACTCAAACTCTTTGTACTCCTTCTATTCCTTTTTACTTCGCACATTGTGAAAGTGCATACTTTTTTGTATAAGATTGGTCAAAGTAGAGATACTTTGACTGCAGACAAAACTTGTATGCAGACTAGAAAGGACCGGAGGGAGTACATGTGAAACTGCTGCAAACGAGGTGATCACCCTGGGAATAATGCTAGTACGTATTGTTTTGCATGTTCATCCAATGCCAGTGATACAGGAATTCTAACTAATCGAAATAAATTCATTCATACACGGTCGGATTTCATATAAACATGCCGGATTTCATTACATTTCATACATTCTTCAACTAAAAAGGGGTGCGCTGGAGGTATAATTAATTAACCGAAGCTACCCACCTGTGTCCCGCTGAGCCGAACAGAAGCTTCAGTGACTTAACTGCAGGCGCAGTTGCGTAACTGACATGTGGCCTGTTGGGCCCACGTGCCAGTCAGCCAACTGCACCAGCAGTTAAGGAGAAGCAGCGTTCTTCTCCAGCGCAGCTCTCCGACTCCACGTCGCCGCCAAGAAGCTAACCGACGCCAATGGTCAACCCGCCTAGCTTGGCTTCAACTGGAGGGTAGCAGCGGTGGCCTTACTTGGACCCGAGCGGTGGCGACCTACCGTGTTCTACTCTTCCTCATTTTCTATGTGGCGCAGCCTCGTTGGCAGCGGGGCGGGGCCTCGGCGGAGCCGGCGATGTCCTCTGTCTCGTTGCCGGCGGGCGGTGCCTCAGCGGAGTGGTGGAAATCCTCCCCCGCATTGCCGGCAGGGTGGGGCCTCGGCTGAGCCGGCAATGTCCTCTGCCTCGTTGTTGGCGGGGCGGGGCCTCGGCGGAGCCGGTGGTGTCCTCTGCCTCGTTGTTGGTGCCGCGGGGCCTCGGTCGAGCAGGGCCTCGTCGACGCCAGCGGAGCGGGGACTCGTCGGAGCCGGCATTGTCCTCTGCCTTGTCCTCGGTCTCGCCAAACAGCGCCTCGCCTGCTTCATCGCCCTCTTTGCTAGCCTCTTTGTAGGCGGCCGCAGCCTCCGCCACCCGCATGCGGTACCGCCAGCGCTCGAGGCGGCCCTTGCGGGCGGAGCGGTACGAGTCGAGCAGCGCCTCCTGCTCCGCCCGCTCCACGGCGATCTGCTCCTCCGCTTGCAGGTGCTCCTGGAGGAGATGGTGGTTGTAGGCGGCGTCGGCCTGCGCCTCCCGGAACTGCTCCTGACGCATCTGCCTCACACTGTCCATATATTCGGCACGGGCCTCGCCCATGGTCATGGTGCAATGCACCAACAAGGATGGCGCGGAGGAGGGGGTTGGCGCCGGATCGTCGACTACCATGTTCTCCATTGGGACGTCGTCGTCCTCCGGCTGCCTGCCGGCCAGCCGGTCGGCAGCAATGGCTGCCATCTCCTTGTGGTCCGTTGTCCGCCCGTCCCGAAGAGCGCAGGAGCGTGAGGAAGCCATGGTGGCCAGTAGTGGTGTGGACAGGAGAAAGGGAACGGACGCGGATGACTGCGGCTATGGCCGGCGCAGCAGTTTATATAGCAATGGTGGGCGGGCGGAGGGACGGACGTGTGGCGCCGGAGTAGCCGCCTCGGCAACCATGTATCATTAATGTGGGTGGCAGATGGACGGACGGACCACACTTGTGTCGTTTAAAGGCGGAGCAATCGCCTGCACCGGGAAGCAGGGCGGGCGGCGCTGACTGTTTCGGGCGGAAAGAGCGCGCGGGCGAGGAGATGACTTTACTTGGAGAGGATGACAATGGGGACTAGGTCCATAGCCTCACGTACGCAAGTGCCTCCTTATTATATATATATAACTATAATTTATTTTGCTTCCTCCTGGTTTCCTGACATCACAGTCCCACACCATTGTCAACCTATGCAGTAGTCAATAAACGAGAGAATTGCACAAGAAGCGGCCGACAGCTGGGACCAAGCAGCTCGAGCAGTATTTGTGTTTTTGAGGTGTGAGCACTGGAGTGTTTTTCGATGTTTATCCCAGATATTAATTTTTCTCCTCTGAACAACAACGAAAACATCGCTGCAGGTATTAACTGGGCGGGCTGTGGCCCGTCTAGCCCAGGCCAGATATCCAGCCCAGATATTAATTTTTGGGTTAATTAGATAAATGCCACTCCAATTATGGTGAGTCATAAAAATGCCACTGCAATTTCCAGACTTTGAAAAATGCCACTACAATTTTTGCAAACTTTGAAAAACCCCAGTGCAAACTTCGAAAAATGCCACTAGAAATGGTATGAAATGGCATTTTTCAAAGTTTGGAAATTGCAGTGGCATTTCTCGGAATCGCTAAATTTGGAGTGGCATTTGTCAAATTAAATCATTTTTTTCAAGCTGAAAATGGCTAACCCAGCTATACTTTTTTTAGGAATACCCAGGCAAGGTCAAGTTGTTATTCTCCGCCCCGCTGGGCTGCAAATCTTTCCTAGGAGGGATGCATTTGGCTTAACAAGAAAATGGGCTTTAAGAAATAATAAATGGGATGTAATTAAAAAAACTGGGCAGTAACTATAAAAAATGCACCTAACATGTGATTACTTTAGAAAATATTATTTTTAGATATTGAAAATTTTAATTTCATTAATTGTTGCGAGCGCAATGTTTCGTTGGATTTTTACGTAATATAAATTTATATTGAAATTGTATTTAATCTGACTAGAAATTTCGGGATAAAAATATTCCGGATCCCATCAAAATGTGGGAAATTTTATTGAATTCTGTTTTGAACGCTTGGTTGAAATGGGCTGTACTTTTAACAAACTGTAAATGGGCTGTAGTAAATTCCATTAGAATTCAAAAATGGGCTACACATTCTTACAAATCTCAAATGGGCTATAATTTCTCTGCCACACACTTCTGGCCTTACTAAGTTGACGCGTCCCCTAAAAAACAGAGTTGACGCGTATGCAAGGCTTTGTCAACTTATAGTCAACACACGGTTCTAGCAGCAGTGGCCGTTGGATGTCCATCCAATGGATGCCGTGCTTCTTCTTCAATCTCGGATATTCTAGCTTCACCCGCCCAAAAAATGATTCCTCCCCACTGACATCTGGGGCGCACCATTTCGGAAGCTGACCTATGGGCCTACTAAGTTGACGTACCAAGGGCTTTGTCAACTTAGTCAATATAAACGATTCTAGCTGCAGTGACCGTACGATGTCCATCCAACGGCCGTCGTGCTTCTTCAACCTCTGGTCTTCTTGCTCCAGCCGCCCAAAGCAGCGCCGGTCGTGCCGCCTGCTCCTGCCTCCCGTGGCCGGCTGTGCTGCCGCGGAGGCCTCACTGCCCCCTACTACTCCCACCGCTGGCCAGGCCATCCCTCCACTCACTCACACCCCCTTTTATTCTGCGGCGACGGCAACGCAACCGAACCAGTGAAACCTCGTACTCCTCTCCGGGTGTGCATCCACTGCCGCGTCTTCCCCAGCTCTGCGTCGTCCCCTTCCTAGGCCTCGCCGTCGTCCACCGCCCTGGTGCTCTCGGCACGTCGTGGTCAACGTGGTCAAGTAACGACTTCCATCAGACGTGGACTGTACGTGGAGAAGCTGACAACTAGGTCCACGGCAGCCCCAAGGAAGTGCCTCCTTATTACGCGCAAAATAATTATTCCTCCACCTGACAGCGGGGACCCACCGGACGGGCCACCGTATTTCGCAAAAAATGATTCGCCCCCTGACTGCTGGGACCGACGAGCTACATCTTCGCACGCAAGGAAGTGCGTCCGAAAAAACGATTCGCACCCCTGACTGCTGGGACCCACTAGCTACATCTTCGCGCGCAAGGAAGTGCGTCCGAAAAAAAATGATTCGCCCCCCGACTGCTGGGACCCACCAGCTACACCTTCAACCGCAAGGAAGAGTGTCCGGGCAAAAAAAAAGAAAAAACGATTTGCTCCCCTGACTGCTGGGACCCAGCAGCTACACCTTCGCACGCAAGGAAGTGCGTCCGGGCAAAAAATAAAACAAAATGACTCGCCCTCCCCTGAATGTTGGGACCCACCAGCTACATCTTCGCAGGCAAGGAAGTGCCTGACAGTCAGGACCCACCTGGTCGAAGCGTACGTAGCGTTGTCATTCTGGTCGCGAACGTGTACGTACATACTGGTCGATGTAGAGGCGCGCGCGTGTCGTAGTAGAGGCGCGCACGTAGCATGTACACGTACGTACAGGGGCCAGGGTGCAAGAAAGAAAATACGGCCACGTATGTGTACATACGGGCGGGGTCTCGAACGCCTACTCGCGCATACGTACGGCGAGGGCTCGTGTACATGGCTGGGTCGGAACGGAGAAACAACGTCATCGTCGTGTTCATGGGTAGGAAACGGAATGCTTTGTGTTCATCGGGAGGCAACGGAACGCGTGGGAGCCAACCGGCTGGGTTGGAACGGAATGCGTGGCCGTGTTCATGGGGAGGGCTTGGACGGAACAGGCGATGGAAACAAGGCCTGGCGTACCGCAGAACGGAGGAAACAGCCTTGTGTTCGACTGGCCACGGTCGAAACGGGGGTCCTGTTGATCGGGAGGGGTGTGGCGTACCGCAGAACGGAGGAAACGGACCTCCTACGGTCGAAACGGGGGTCCTGTTGATCGGGAGGGGTGTGGTGTACCGCAAAACGGAGGAAACGGACTTATGTTGGAGCGCTACAATCAAAACGGGGGTCCTGTTGATTGGGAGGGGTGTGGCGTACCGCAAAATGGGACTCCATGGGATACTGTTCATCTCCACCGTCGACCTCCTCCAGCCTCCACGGGCTACCGTCGACCTCCTCCAGCCTCCACGGGCTCATGTTCATACAAACTCCACCTCGCGCTACTCCACCGGCTACTGTTCAACTACCCCTCCACCGTCTATAGTTCATCCAGCCCTCCACACCACGGGGTCCTGTTCAACCACCCCTCCACGGGCACCCCTCCAACGTCTACTGTTCATCCAGCCCTCCACACCACGGGGTCCTGTTCAACC